>NC_071542.1:20790653-21018153 GCF_026979565.1 Vidua chalybeata
GACAAGGTGGAACCAGATCAATCTGGTTGTTTCTGGAAGCCCTTTGTATGTAGGAGTAATGTTGGTTTGAGCAGTCAGTACAGAATGCAGCAGCAAGACTGTTTGCAGAGAATTTACAGCCAATCAGTGGCTGTGTCTGGCCCATAATAGAGTTTTGTCTCGACTCACAATTGCTTTTCTTAGTCAGTTGAAAGAATCCTCTTTCAAATGCCTGGTGTTCACCAAATATCACACGAAGTCAAGTCAGTCTTCAGAGCACTGTGCCTTGGAGAAGCAAAGCCAAAGCCCCAGGGATGAGGTTGCCGTCCACCTTGCATGCCATGTTCCTTGACACTGGGTAGGTAAAGTTCCATGCTGTGTGCACGTCTGGTGCTTTGCAAGGCTCATTCATGGGCCGATTGCTACTGTGCTGGAGCAGTGAGACACGACGAGTAAAGTGTCTGTGAAGTATGAGCTTGTGAGAACAAGCCCTCTGGTCACAGTACTTTCTCTGCTTGTTTGACTGGAGATGAATCCACACTGGCTGATCCACAGATCAGACAGTTCTTTCCTCTCCTTAGTGTCCTACACAAAAAGGAGCTTTCCAAAGAGAAAGGGCAGAAGAGCAGAGCAATGAACCTCTGTGACATGAACATCAGTGGTTTGGCATCCTGACTGTTCTGGCATCAGTGTGTAGTTTTGCTGATTGAAAGGGGTGAAGGTGTTTCTCCTAGGTCAGGGCAAGAAAGCCAAATGGAAGTAAACCCCTGGATGGAGTTAGGAACTTTCCTTGCGCTGAGGTTTGGGCTATCTGCTCTGCATTTGGCACTGTGGAATTTAGAATGGAGAACACGGCCTCCCTGTGCTTCCAGGCATCCTATTTTTTTCCTGAAATTGCTTGTGAAGTGGCCAGTTCATTCTTCATCCTTTGACTAACCCTGCTTTTCTGTAGTTGCATGCAGTGGATATGTGTTACTAACACCTTCCCTGCCTTTCCAGGGTCACAGTGCACCGGGCTGTTTAGCACCACTGTGCTGGGAGGCTCCTCCAGTGCCCCCAACCTCCAGGACTACGCACGCAGCCATGGCAAAAAGTTTGCCAGCAGCCTGACATACAAAGACGGTATGTGTGTTCCCTGGCAGCAGGGTGGTACTTTGTGGACACTGGTGTCTCAAGATATGCCTGCGGCACAGACTTGGACTGCTGAAAACAGTGGCAGTTGAATGTGCGTTTTCACCACATCTACAATGATAAATTTTACCGTATCCCAGGAAATCATGATCCTTGCTAGGACAGAAGGGAGCTGACATTGTGAGAGGAGTTTTAGGCTGATGTGTGGTATTGCTGATTTTGGTCTGATGTTTTAATAGTACTTGCTGGTGTGAAGGGGAATGTATTGGTCCAGATATTAAATCGGTTTGTCCTGGAAGGGGAAATCCAGCAGATCACATCATCTTGCTTACCTTGATCATCTTGCTGATGCTAAAATGAAGTTCTTTTTGGGGCAGTAATCCTTGCCCCATGGAAGGTGCAGCCATCCCAAAGACTGATATACTTGGGCATGGATAAGATGGGCACTAGAGCGAGGCTGAGCAGGCGGCAGAGTCCGAGGTAGCTCTCAGGAGGCAAGGGCAATATGCCTGAAAGGCTTGAGGTAAGTGAGTTGCTTGGATGAAGTACTGCAGACGGACTGAAAGGTCTGGTTTCTCTGCAGCTGTGCAAAAACTGCCAGGAAGGTCAGCAAGACAATCTGGTGAAGGCATTGGGGCCAAGGTTACAAACGCTCTATGCCCATGGGTGCTGCTGCACTCTGACCTGCCAGCAACACTTGGTGCAATGTGCAGGGAGCAGCAGAGGGTTGTTTTTTGCAAGGAAGTTGGGGCACAGGGACAGACTGAGTTGTCCTGGAACAGCTGGAGGGTGTAATGCACAAGTGCAAGTGTCCAATGTGGTCCTGACAGGAAAGACACTCACTCAAACTCTTCAGTACTGATTCACATACCATTTGTTGGAGCACTGATTTGAGGAGCTCCATGGGCAGGGTCTGCACAGCATACTCTGACGAGGTTGGAAATCCACCTAAGGTTTCCCAGCATTTGAATGGATGGATGTAAGGTTGTCTGTCTTGGATGTCTTTATCTTTTTGGTATTCTAATCAATGCAGAATCTGAGTGCCTTTCTTATTGGGATTGTAAGGAACATTAACATTGCTGGATTTCAAGGTGGGAAGAGGATTAAGGGAGTAGTTTGGGAAAGACAGGAGATTGGTTCATTTGTTTTTTTGTCCAGTTTTGAGGCAAGGAAAATGGCCTAGCGAATCAGGATGGAAAGATGTCCAATTCTCAGCCCTGTTGGAACTCTGTAGGTACCACTGTGTACACTAGCTGCCTGTGCTGTTTTTCTTGTGTAAGAGAAAACCGAGCTGGTTCTCACCTCCTCAGGGCACTCCCAGCCACACAGTGGGCTGTGAATGACGGTGGCAGGGAGGGTGAGATGGGAGTGTTCTCAACCCCAGTGTACCAGTCTGAGCTGCTCCAGGCGGCAAGCGCTGGCTACTCACAGGTTGCAGAATAAGCTGATGGTGTTTGGCACAAGAGCAGGGCGTGAGTCACAGCAGAGCCTCTGAAAAGGCCAGCAAAGGCCCTGGCGGCTGTTCTTTCCTGACTCTGCAAGGAGTGGGAGCCCAAGGCAACACTGATTCTCAGAGAAAAGCATCAGACACCGCTCTGTGCCCAGCTGGGCACAGAACAGACCTGCTGGAACTCTTTAGTCCTGGTGCTGGGCTGCCTGCCTCTGTAGGCTGTGTAGCAGAATATGCCTGCAGCAGGCTACAGGCATTTGAGGCCATGGACTCCTGCTAAGCCTAAATTCAGTAACAAGGTCTCTGTGTGCTGAGATGCAGTTGTACCCTCAAGTACCTAAAATGCAGACTTAGTTGACTAGCATGTGTCTAACACAGCTCAGAATTATAAATCATGATGTCATCCTTCTGTTTTCATGTTCCTTTGCATGCCCTGTGACCCTGTGCTGTCACTGCCTTGCTGCAATAAGGTACATTTGGAGGGACAGTGTTGGGGGCTTGGGAAAACAAGGAGGAAGCAGAAGGACATTTACCATCTGGGGAAAGTAGTTTAGAATGTGAAATGATCCCTTGATCTGGATGTTTCTGCTTAAGTGAGCACTACTGCAATGCTGAACAATGGAATTGAATCCAAATATCACTACACGTGGTTGCAATCAGTGGCACTGCAGCTACAGCAGACTCTTGGAGAACATTTGTTTTAAGACCTGTTCCACCTGTTCTTTAGACCAATGATGTTGAAAAGCAGCACACTGTTGCATGAACTCTTGGGTAGTTTTTCACGGCTGTAATGCTTCAGGGTGCAGTGTGTGGCATATAGCACTTCAGCAATGTTAACTTGCCTTGTTCCAGGGAAGTTTCAAGGGCCCTTATTTCTGAAGTCTTTTTTGCTTGGAGCTGGAGGAGAGCTAAGGAGCACTTCAACAGAAAGTTTTCTGAACCTCAAGCTGAGGGAAGGTCCATGGATGGTTGTGATTTCAAGTTGGCTTGCCTGAAGCCAGGGATCCAGTAAATTGAGTCAGTGTCATTTCAGGGCAAGGGGAGGTGTGGGTCGGCTGGAGATGGTCACCAGCTGACTGCAGCTCGACGGCTTAGACACTTCAAGGGATTGCATGTGTAGGGAAGATTGTCATGCTGTTTGTTGAGTTTAAAGAAAGAAAAACAATTTTTAGGGCTGGTACACTAGAGGAGGAAGTTCCAGTGAGAGTTGGTTTAGATACATTATTTGGCCAAGCCTCTCCATGTAGCTATAGAAGCACATTGGGAGTATGGAGCATGCATTGGTGCACTGATCAGGGGGATAGGCATGCACACCCTGTGGGCTAGGGAGAATGGATGCATGCAACAGGAAAGAGAAATAAAAGGGTTTTCTACTATTTCTTGAAAGATCCCAAATAGCAGCAAAAGGCATGATTGGCTGGAGTCTCACATCAAATCCCAAATATAGATGATCTCATCCAGGCCATTGTTTTTCATGATAACTGGGGAATTTCCAGTGTGGAAAAAAAGCAACGTTTCCAGCCTTTTTTTTTTTTTTTCTTTTGTGTGTGTGAGTACGTGTGCATGTGGAGCCTAATCCATGTCCTTTAAAGCCTATCTGTTTGCACTCCATTAGATGCACAGTGTCTGTCCTTGCACGGCCTTTCTGATATGTGATTTGTATGGGAGAACTTGGCCTGGCCTGGGCATGGCCAGGAGAAGCCTGAGGACGACTCTGACAGGTGTATCCCAAAGCTTCCCCTGTCCTGAAATGTTTTGAGCAGAGAACTGTAGAGGCTTGTCTTCATGGGTCTTTTCCTTCTTCCCTACTATGATGATTTACCTTTAAATTCATAAATAGCTCTGTATAGCTTGCATTAAGAGGTTGTTTTGAGCTGTACCTCTGCTGGAACTCTTTAATCCCTCTGCAGAACAGTGTTTGTTTTCCTTGGGCAGAAGTGAATCCTGAGAACAGTCCTCCTCTGGTGCTGCTACTTGCTGGGACATGTGCTCTGGTGGCTGTGAGCATGGCCTGGCTGCATTCTGCACTGGACTGAGCCTGGTGTGGTGGGAAGGTGTGAGTTGCTGACTGAGAGTGATTGAGAGTGTGGCTGAGTGTGCAGTGTCGGGGAGACCCTGGCAGGGTGCTGCAAGGGCTGGGGAGGTGCAGAATGGTTCAGTCAGACCCACAGGCAGAGTGTCAGGTGCCACAGCAGTGCCAGTGGGAGCAGCTCTTGCGGGGGTCAGAAAGGTGAACCTGAAGGCGTAATCAAGTGTATGAAGGTCGGGAATCCTTTGAAGCAGGCTGTTAACTGAGATGATCTGTTTTTATTTCCTCAGAGCTCTTGTCTATGCCAGCCGTAAAACGATTTTCTGTGTCGTTTGCAAAGCATCCGACTAATGGTATGTTTGCTTTCTGGATTTGATGTTCCCTCACACTTCTAACCCCATGCTCACATTCAGTTTTCTCTGCACATGTTCTCCTCTCAGCCTTCTTGTGGTTTTTTTGTGTTTGTGTATCTGGTGTCCAAACATGCTTCACCTTCCTCCATTGTCTCCTTGTGACTAATGTGCTCAGTCATACTCTGTTACTGCTCAGTGCTGCCTCTGCTCTCCCCTGAGGTGTTTTTGTCCCAGGTGAAGAGGCAGAAGCCATGGTTCTGTGAGTCTGCTGCTAAAGCAGCCTTTAACTCTGCGGTGACATTAAGGCCTCTTGCCATGCTCCTTGTCGGGAGGGTGGCGATCAGGGGGAGAATACCACTGGATTGGGGGCTGATGCCCATTCCATATCATGAAGCATCAGCAGCTTAGGTCCTCAGTTTCTACACTGCAGATTTGCAGAATGAAAACAAGAATAACACTAGGACAGCTGTGTGTCACCTGGAAGGGCCTAGTGTATGGTGGGAAAGAAGGAAGTGCACCTGGTGTAGGAGTACTGGTAGCCTTATGGCCTCCTGTTGTGAAACCTCTCTGTTAGGCTGGTCCTGTGGTTCCTCCAAGCATGGTGATGTTGGCACAGGTAGGCTCACCTTTTCTGCAGATGTTACCCTGTGAATTGTGTCTCTCCAGAGCTCTTACTCGTCTGCTGTCGGTGGATGGTGCTGGCTTGGGGGGAGGGGATGGGCATCGTGCTACCTGGGGTGGCATCACCTGCTTCATCCCATCCTGCCTGTATCTCTGGAAGGGCTTGGTGACAGATGTCTCACAGAGCTTCTGCTAGTTCACTGTCTCTGCTCCATGTTGCTACTTGCCTGACAACCAAAGTGTGAGTCTGTGAGGTTATAGGCCACCTGCTCTGTTGTAGCAGGTGCCTTGAACAAGTGTTTACTCTCCAGCTCTTGCACAGATATTTTTAAAAAGGTTTCAAAGCACCCCTCCTCTTGCATGGCTCCTGCTGCTGAGACAAGTTGGAACCAAAGGAGATCACTGAACGCTACCAAATATTTCTGCCTGACGTGATCAAGGCAGAAATATCAAGAATATGAAGACATCCTGCTTGGTGTAATCTGGAAGATGAATGAAATTCAGAAGACCATTCTGAAAATGAAAGTTTTGGGAAGGATGAAATGGGAAAGGACAGGTCACTGTGGCTTTACTGTTTCAAATAACTAGAGGGAGACTATTCTCTGTGTTTGCTTGGTTTGGGTTTTCCCAGTATTGCCAACTGCTTGGTTTGTCTGTGTGTCTAGACAGCATTGGAGCTCACGTGGTGTATGTCAGCAGGGTGTGTTGTTCTATCTTTCCTGCAAAGGTTGTACCAAGTTCCAGCCTTTGTAAGACATGCTATAAAGCAATTGCCCCTGCTCCAAATATGATAGGGTGAAACCGGGCATCATGTTTCTCCCAAAACCCCAGTTAGTATTTCTGATGGCAAAGTGCTTCTTAATCAAGAAAACAAAGACAGGGGTCCAGCAAGTGAGAGCTCACAGTCAGGGATATTTGGTCTAGGATTGGCACTGCTTTGAGCAAGACGGATGTTTACCCCATGAACCACTTAAAAAACTGAATGTGAAAAGTGTTCCCAGCTCTTGAGTCTGGATTTTGTTTCTGGAGAGCTGCTTCTGTGTGGTGAAATGGAATGGGTGAACTAGGGTAGTGGTCAAGCACAGCATCAGGCCAGATGGTTTATGCCCTGGTCGCACAAGTCTTGGGTGAGTGACGCGAGTCCTGAGGCTGTGTATAGGGAGAAGACATGCCTGCATGCTGGTATCTTGTCTGCCATGCAAGGATATCACAAAAGATTGCACAGGGCTGTTATCAAAGACAGGGAAAGTCAGTGCTTCTGGGCTCTCTCTGTTCTTCCGCACTCTCAGCACTTGGCTCTCAGTCAGACCCTGCTGTCCCCCAAAGTCCCCTGCACAACCTCTGCTCATTTGATGCTGGGCCATTTGCTCTTTTCCCGTGCTGATGTGCCTGGCTGCGCTTGGATGCAGAACTCAAACACTGCTGGCAGTCTTGGCACTGTTGGATTTCTCATCTGAGCTGCGGAAGGGCGTCTGGCCCTGAACCTGATCTTTTTATCTAGCCAAACCTGAACTGCACTGGACTTGGAATGTGTCCTGGAATTTATTCACTTGTCAAACTTTCCCTTACAAAGGTCAGCCCTCGCTGCTCAGGAAATGCCCTGTGCTGCAGCTGGGTGAAGCCTGGTCTGGGTGGGAGTCTGGTCTGCCCTGATGTCACTGGGGGGACATAACTCTTAAGGGCATTCCTGACCTGCTTGGTGTGGGAGGGATTTGGCTTAATGTGTGGTGTGGGTGCTTCTCACCCAGCAGCCCTGGTGCTGGCAGCTCCATCCCCACATCTCCGCAGTTTCTCTGTCCCCAGCTGTACCTGCCCCTCTCCTCTCACTCTCTATGGCCCCTTTCCTCCAGATGTGTTGGAGCACCAGCACGTTGCCCAGTTGCTACGCCGTTTTTCCTCTGACTGTGCCACGAGCCGGACCATCTCCTTGGATGCCACCCTAGCCCATCACCTGCAGCAGTGCTCCTACCACCTGCGCCTCTTCAGGAGCTGGCTGATCTCAGGGCAGGATGACTTGGAGTGTCTTTACGGTACTGCACGCTGCAGCTGCCTCTGTCCCATGCTCTTGTAGCTGAGCAGGGACCACTGTCTGCTTGAGAGTGCAAAGTATGCTTTGCTTCTGAAAAAGGAAAGTGTTTCCCTCACCAAATCTCGAAGGTCTCTGGGCTGCTGCAGCAGCAAGCTGTGTGGGCTGTTGTACCAGCAGTTTTGGAGCCTTAGGCAGGAGCCTTTCCACATGGAGCCTCCGCTCCCCAACTGGCTGTAACTGCTCTTTCCATCTTTGGCAATTGTTTGTTGCTTCCTTCCTTTAGCCAGGGTAAGCCCTTAAGCTCCCCTCAGGGTAGGCGCTGAGCTGCTATCGATGGGATGCCCTGCTGGCAGGATGCTCTGTGCAGGTCTTGGTGAGCTGCCAGAGTGTCCCCTTAGTAATGGAGGAACCAAAGTCAGTAGTGAGAGTATAGGAAGAGGTTAAGGAGGTGCTGCAGCTGGTCACAAGCTGAATGAACTTGCTGTGGAAATTTTGGGGAACTGAGTGCTTGTGGATGTGTTGTATCTAGAGAGACTGAGTTAAGACAGGGCAGAGCTGAGCTTCTATGTGGCTGCACTGCATGGCATCTTTCCTGCCTGATAGGGCCTCTCAGTGTGTCCTGTCTCTGGTGGGAAGAGGTAGGCAACTTCAGCATTGAATCCAGATGTTACAAATCAAAGCTTGCTGCTGTTTCTCGGGTGTTTTTTCAGCCTCTGTCACAGACGGGAGGTTCTGGTGCATGGAGGCCTTGGTGCTTCTCATACAGGCAGAAAGATTGCTGCTCCTTGAATGAGGCAGCGAGCTGGGGCTGGCTGCTGAGGTTTACCTGCACCATAGGAGCTGCTCGGAGCATGTGGCTTGCTGAGCTGTGTGGTGTGATGCATGGATCCCCTTTTCCATTCAGACCCACAGGTGGAAGGGGCACAGACAGCGCAGCCTTCCATGTAGTGAAGCAGCAGGACCGAGCATTTTCAGAGCCTGGAAGATGAGAATTTTTCTTACACATCTGTTTTTCCTTGATATGGCCCTTTCTGTCAAGCAGACAATTTGGAGACAGTTGCTTTTCACATGTAATTAGGACAATTCCTTGATCTCCTGGCAACAAATGCTAAAAAGGAGCAGAAATGCTTCAAGGGAAGAGATGCTGGATCACAGCAGACTGCTCCAGAGCCAGGGCTGAGCAAGTCTTGGCCATGTTTGTGAGCTTGGGTGGGGAGAGAAAATGAGCTCAGTGCTTTGGACACAGCAGGCTGCTGGGAGGCACATCCTGCCTCAACACAGCCAGACACAGGTGTTAGGTGCTCCTCACCTATCTCCTTACCAGTGCAGCAGTCCTCCCAGCTGGAAATCAAATCTCCACCACCAAGCTCATGCTGTTTTCCCAGTCCAACAGCAAGCCCACAGTTCATTGATGTGTTTGGGATTCCTGCTGAGGCTCTTCTCAGCAGACATGGTTGGCAGCCCAGGTTTCTTCCTTGTGAAAACTGCATTCTTCTGTCCTCTCTTGGCTTTCCACTGTACTTCTATCCATACAAAGGAAACATGAATTAGAAGATAGAATCAGTGAGTCAGAAGTATGCAGTTGGCATCCATAGTTGGAAAGATCAACAGTGGAGCCCTGAAGGAATGTTTAGGAACCTGTGGTCATAGCTGGGAAAAAGAAATGTGTGAAGTAAATTCATATTGGTAATGAATCACACTGGTACTGAAGCCAAAGGTCAGCTGTGGACACAGAGCGGCCCTGTGATGATGAGCAGGAAAGTAGTGGTGAAGTCCGGTGTAAATGAATTTAAATTACAAAAGGAAACAGCCCCAAACGCTTATATATAAAAATAGTGGGCTCTGATCTGACCATCATCACTTGAGACAATGTGGAAAAGGTAGAAATTTGCAAAATTAGAAATCTGGGAAGGATGTTTGTAATAGTGGTCTGAGTGGCCTGAGGGAAAGGGTGGGGATCCAGTTTTGTGTAGATCCAGGAGCAAGAAGATTTCTAATGGAGAGAGCTGAGACACTTTGGACAGAAGTGGGTTTTTTCCCAGCTCCTGACCATGGTACCTGGGGATGTTGGGAGCTTAACTGAGTTCAAGGGGAGACGAGAATATGGAAGAGACAGGCGATGTCCGTAGCAATTCCGAGCTGTGGGTCACTGATGTTTGGGGCACATGACTAGACAGTCACATGTGCTGTCTAGACTCATAACCCTTCATATACAATATACATGTGGCATGTTGGAATTCGTCCAGGAAAATGGGGGTGGATTGCTGATGCATGTCAGAGAGGAGCCTGGTGAGTGCTTTTGTTTTTGCTGCGACTGGACAAGTGCTTCTTCACTCTAGAAGAGCTGGCATGCAGAACATTGGCACACAGAACTTCCTCTGTGGGCTGCTGTTGGATGTTGGTACAAAATGGATGGAATTCTGTCCAGTTTCTCGTGCCATTGCCTGCATCACTCCTGCCCTTTAGGCCCCAGGAAAGAGTTTAGGGGAACATCAGCAGTAGCTGCACAGTCAGCACAGGGTAACTGTCAGTCAAGGATGGTTCCTGTGGCTTGCTGTCACTTTTTATTTTTCTTGCCCCTTCCCAAAGGTGTTGGTTCTTTGCTAGCTGTGTGTGGTGCAGCAGTGGTTGGAGCCTTCACTGGAGACACGTAGGGATTGTGATCCATAGTGGTGGCTGCTGCCTTAGCTGTGTTGAGGTGGCATGAGCCACTTTTGGCCTCTTCCCCAGCAGCTCAGCAGGTCTAGGGAAGTGTGCAGGGAAGTGGGGTCCCATACACAAATGAGAAAGAGTCCTTGAACACAGTACTCCTCCAGCTTGAAAGAGGAGGAAACTTTGGCCATTTTATTCTGCCTGCTCAAGAGTGGTGCAGTGCCACAGCGCTGTGCAGAGCTGCATGAGCAGACACCTGGCACTTTGGGGATACAGGTATATGATTTCACACCAGCTGTGTGTCAGTGTCTAATGTTTCTTTTAATGCTGGACCTTTGGTTTCCTCATCTTACTAGAGGGGAGCCCAAGCACTCAGATCCCCATTGGTGCCCCCAGTGTATCTTGTAACATTGCTTTGCCATATCTTATATTTAAACTTCCTTTTTTCTTTAGAGACCACAATACCTGAGCCAACTTTGGCCCCTCTGAAACCAGATTCTGTTGTGAAATGACATTAGCCTCAAACTGGGCTGCTCCACAACTGACTTCCGTGACCATTTTAAGTTTTGCCCTCACCTTTTTCGTTTAGCTCTGTCTCCCAGGAGGCCTCTGAGAAAATAAAGAAGGTACATTCTTCCTTGCTCAACACTTCCACTCTCAGGACTTCTCAGCAACAGACACAAAAATGTGGTCTTTTTCCTGTATCTTATGGTGCTTCATCCTAGCTGAGGATTTGTTATCCTTTCTGTCTTGAATTATGTTTGTAGGCCCTTTGTGTCATAGGTAACCTCGTGAACGCTCTGGAGGATTCCTTATCTCCGCCAACTGTTATTTATTGCAGTGAACACCTTCATGGCTCATGCTCCTTGCCTCTTGCAGAGGGTTAGGTGAGGGTATTGGAGCAGAGCCTGTCCTGGAGGTAACTGGAACACCTGTCTGCAGTACACAAACAGGTGCTCCAGGGCTTCTCCTGAGCTGCTGCTAAGCTGTAGTTGTCAGTTTTATCCTGTTGGTGTGCTGGGCAGACATCCTGCCATGGATTGCATCAAGAACTCTCTTACTTTTTGCATTTCAAAGTATTTTTCTTTCTCTGTAGAAACAAACACAGTTTCTTTCCAGAGTCTTTTTGAGGTCCTTGGAGGAGACTGGGGGGGGGGGGGGGGGGTCACAGAATGGGAACCCTGAGGAGTTGAGAGGCCATTAAACTTGAGAGGTGCAGAGCAGGGGGCAGCCTCATTCCATATACCCAGGGACTCATCTGTTTCTTCCTTGCTCCTCTGACAGTTCAGGTTGGCTTGGTTCCACAAGGCATTTACAGGAAGCTGGGATGAAGAGGAAGATGCTTTGCTATGATACTTTGCTGGTTTGGGTAGCAAAGGATTTATTCTGAATAGTTGTGATGCAGCTTAGCTCAGAGAAAGTGTCTGAGATGCCTATTTCTGCTCATTCTGGGTTTGCTGGCAGTGAAGTCTAGTTAAGGGGACAAATAATTCACGTCATTACCCAGCCCCTCCTTTGGACACAGCATGTCAGGGGTGCACAGGGGGCTGATGTGACAGGGAGGTTCTGTGGCTTCCTGCAGCTGCTGCAGTGTGTGCTCCCTGCTGTGGGGAGAGGGGGCTGTGCCAGGCAGGGGGTCACCAGCAGTGGGACCTCTTTGATGGAAATTCTGTTGGCACCACTTTGATTCTGTTGGGCTTCTGTAAGAGGGGGCACTGTGCCAAGCTCTGTGCCAAGTTCTCCGTCATGGCCGTGTATTTTAAGTGTCCCAGGCTCAGCAGCAAAAATGGCAGCTGCCAGATACTTTTCCTCCTCTCCCCTCCATGCGTACTCAGGTGCTTGCTTTCGGATCTGTTACTGCATGGGATTGCTTCGTGGTGATTCTCTTGGGCTAGAAGAGATGACCTGAGGCCTGAGTGTGCCTGTTGTTTGATTCCCAGAGTGCCCAGCTCCTTCAGCCATGTGTGCTCCTGCATGGATTTTCCCTGCTGTTTCCTCTATTCATTTTCTGCTTGGGTCTCTTTCCAGGTTTTGAAGGCTGTTCCATGGTTCCCACCATCTATCCCCTGGAGACCCTGCACAACTCCCTCTCCTTGCGGCAGGTCAACGAGTTCCTGACAGCCGTGTGCAGGAGCTGCAGTGAATCGCATGTCCAGTCCACCGCAGGTACTGGTCAGGTGGGCTTGTCTCTGGCAAGGCAAGGAGCACTCCTGCTCTTTTACATTCCTGGGACAAATCAGCTCTCTTACATTCCTGGGACAGGACTGGAGATAAGTGCAGTCCTTAGAGCCTGTCCCAGCCCAGGAATGAGCCATGGGACCCAGCTCAAAGGCATCCTAGGCCACTTACGTGACAAATAATCAGTAATGTCTGTCTGTAGCTGATGAGTACAGTGATGAGGATACCGACTCCAGCTTTGGAAATCTTAGCCTCAGATTCCCAGGAGCTGATGGTCAGGCATGGCTCTGAATTGGCACTGGTCTTTAGCTCGTCCCAGAGCACCTGCTCATGACTGCTGGGCTGTGAGCCGTTCCTTTATGTCTGTCGGAATATTGCTGATCTGTGTATTTTTTTTTTCTTGAAGCTTTGTTTGATTCAATGATTGGGAGCCAGATACCAGGAGACCCCTTTATGTCCCAGCGAATCCTGTCGTCGTCGTCCTTGCCGCTGCGCCCGCGTTCGGATAAGCCCCCTTGGTGTGAGTGTGCTCTGCTCTCGGTCAGGGCAAATGTAATGGGGAGGGAGGGAAGTTTGTGAAGTCAGCAAGGTCAAGAAAACAGTCTGGCTGAAAACAGTTGTTTAATTCTCCTCCTTTAATGGACTAGATACAATCTAGATATTGCTCTAATTTTGCTTATTGTGCAATATAAGGCAAGAATAAGCATTAGTAGAGAATCAATATTTCTTTCTCTAGTGTTGACTCTCTCTCAACACTCAGGGATTGTGTGTGTCAGAAACTGAAGCTGGGATTGTTCCATAATAGTAAGGGAATTAAATAAATTGGTTTTAATTTTGAAGCGAAACATCACACTTCACATTTTGTGCTGTGACAACAGAATCCACTCTTGGCTGTATGCCAACATAGCACTGGATTACAAGGTAGAATTGTACTCTGTGTGCTTGGGTTTTCATCAGCTGAACTGCTGGAAATGCCCAAGATCAGCTGCAAGCCCCTGACAGCTTGGTCACACAGCATATAGACAGCCATCACCTCTTGGTTGTAGAACTGTGGGACTGTGACAGTTCGGGTGGGAAATACCAGCTACATGTTTTAAGGTTTTTCTTCCTCTTTGCAGATAGCAGTGGCCCCTCCAGTACCGTCTCCAGTGCAGGCCCGTCCTCCCCAACTTCTGTGGATAACTGTGCTCGTTTCAGCTTCACTGAGAAACTTTCCATCAGCCCCCCAAGAAGCGAGGAGCAGCTGACTAGCCAGTCCCCTGAGCAGGAAGAGTGTCAAGCTCCAGGCAGAGGGTTTGACGTGCAGGGTGGCGTGTCTGGGCTGTCAGTAGCAGAGCCAAGTGCCCCAGAGACCCTGATCTGGAATAAGGGCCCAGAGCCAGGCAGAATTCTGGAGCTGTGCAAGAAGGAGCTGGCAGGGGAGGATGCTAACTCAGAAGAGAAGAGCATGGGGGAGCAGGATGAAGAAAAATCATCTGAGGAAATGTTAGAGCCAAGTAACATAGGAAACCCAAAGTGTGGTGAGGGGTTTGACCTGAGGCTGGTTGGGGAGACAGTGAAGCCAGATGAGGGGTCTGTCAGGGGAATGACTGGCCTGGATCAGTCTGGGCTGTCCAAGGAGATCCTGGTGCCCTGTGAAGAGGAAGAAGTGTTGGACCCAGAGCATACGGGCAAGGAGCTGCTGGGGGACAGTGCTCTGTCAGACCAGCTTTTCTCTGGTCACCTGTGCCAGGTGCAGCCACTGCCTCCTGAGGAGAATGTGGAGGAACTGCAGCTGCTGTGTCAGAAGGATCAGCAAATTTAGTGGCTTACTGGACAGTACACTGCAAGCAGTTCTAAGCCTGAAAGCAGCCCAACTTCCTGCTTGGCACCTCACGCAGCTGGCGGTCCATAGCAGAGAAGAAGCCACGTCCCAGGGCCACAGGACTCTGTGGTGTGGACGAGACTGCTTTGCTCCTCCACAAGCCAGCTCTTTGCCATTCAGCAAGAATGTTTGCCTCGTTAAATGATCAACAATGCAGTCTTGGTACTGGCATGGCACCTCCATGGAGCAGGGACATGGTGCTGCACTGGCGTCCCAAGGGCTTTGTGCTCACTGGGACAGCAGCATTAGAGGACTGGTACAGCCAAGGCGTTTAGGGTGGTAAGTCCAAAAGGGACAGATCCTCCCTTGTGACCTTTTGGCCCGCAGCCTTCAGAGAAAGGCATTCTGGGCCCAAATTAATCAGATCCATCACAACCACCAACCTCTTCTCTATTTCTTCCTTCTTCCTCTCTCAATTCTCCCTGCTGGCCACCAAAATCAGGTCCAGAGAGTCCATGGTAGGAAAACTAGCAGAAGCAGAAAGCATTCTGAATGAGTGTGGAAAAGAAGGGTAGTGAGGGCATCAGGTTTGACTGCCACTCGCAAGGAAACATCCCTTTGGCATGGCCTTGGGTGTTTCCCTGCTGGGCTGGGGCAGGCAGGAGCCTGGGGATCCAGCCTGAGAGAGGTGTGCAGGAAAGACACACACAGTTTTTTTTTTTTTCTCGTCCCCAAGGATCAGGCAGGGTACAGCTCTGGGATCTTGGTGAAAGGGATTAAAAGAAACTGCTGTCTTGACAATTCAGGACTATTACAAACCAATAAGGATAAATCTTCATTATATAAAATGAAAAATATTTAACAGATATTTATGTAAATGCCTTGTGAGCACAAGCCTGAGGGCAAGATTGATACGGGTGTCCCTGCCGCATCCAGAGTGCCGGCCAGGGCTGTGCTTCCTTCTCCTCCTGTATTTATGGACAAGTCTGCGTGTCTGTCTATAGCTAGGATCTATGTTTTTGTGAAGCTGTGCCCAAAGATCTCTATGCTGTGTTGTGACAATGTGTGTTCACAGTAAATCTATGCTGTGGGTCCACTGTCTCTCTGTCTCTGAAGCTGACTTTGCAGCAGTGTCTATGTGCCAAAGCTTGCAGGTGCTTGGAACAGTAAGCCCTGCTCACGCTCTGTTGTTCTGGAAGAGCAGCTGTAGCTGGAGTCAGGCCTGCAGAGTAAAAGCACAGGCTCCAGGCCAGGGAAAAAACCTCCTTTTTTCTACATGGGAGAACTGGTCATACTGGGGAAGAGCTCCTGGTTTCCCAGGTCTCAGGGGCATTTGTGGTAGAATGAAGACCCTGGAATGGTGTGCTCAGCTCCTTTCACTTGGTCCACACCTTCCGTCACTTCAAGCACATCTTGGGTGTCGTGTCCTTTTCCTCATGCCCAGTAATCCCAAGCTGCCACTTTGGGCATGTAAGAAAGGTCATGTTTACTTGCACTGAGAATGGAGCAGTCATGCAGCTGCCCAGGGTGCAGCACTGCATGGGGGTACCCCAGCCCCACTCCCAGCTTGCTGTGCCTGCCCTGCACTCTCTCTCCCTGCATTACAGATCTGCACAAAGAGAGGCCTTGGCCATGGGGTTGCAGCCAACCCTCGCCCCTGCGCTGGCTGAGGAACCACAGGTGACTGAGCATCATGCATGAGATTTCTCCTCGGGCACTGACAGTGGCCTGTGGCACCTGCTGCCACCAGCACTGCTCTGGCAGCCACGTCCCTGCTGAGCACCAACCACATCTCCTGCCAGGACCTGTGTGTTTCTGTGCGGGGACAGGGTTGTTGCCACAATGGACCCAACAGCACCTGCTGCAGGGGTCATTGCTGAGAGGGGCATGGAGCAGGGCCTCTGGGGTGGGCGTGTGGCTCTCAGGTGCTGACCCTACAGAGCCTGATGCTTGTCACTGCACACCTTTGGGAGACGCACTGCAGTCACAGGACCTTGGTTAGCTGGAGTATGACCAGAGACAGTGCTCATTTACCTGAAAAGTAGCTGTGTGTGGAAATAGTTCCTGGTTTATGGTAACAGTTCATGGTTCCTCCCATCAGCACCAGGTTTGGCAGCTGCCCTGCCAAAACCATTGGGGCCTGCAAAAGCTGTGGTGTGTTCTGGGGCAATGATGGTCTCTCCCCTGAGGACTGTAGCACAGAACCTGCTTTCTTTTTTCCTGGCATCCACCTGTGTCATTGTTTCCTTCTGAGGACAGGCAGGCAGGAACAAAACTAACTGGGCATCAGCCTCTCTGCTGTGCTCCAGCACAGGCAGAGCAGCAGCTGTCCCAGTTTTCTAATAAGTAGCTGAAAGAGCTGCAAGAAAGTGAGTTCCCTTGTTGGAGGTCAGGTTGAAGTTCTGCAGAGGTGCAAAAGCCCAACTGCTGCAGTGGGGTCAGGCAGCATGGAATCCCTGGCATGCCTGCGCCCAGATCCCAAGCCAGCAGGTGTGCTGCCTGCCACAGAGCCAGAGACCCTTCCAGCTCAGAGTGCCAGCAGTGCTGGGCAGAGTTACCATTCCCAAGAAGTGCAGGGACAGGCAGAGGGCTGCAATAGAATGCATGATTCTGAAACTGTGAGGAGTGATGGTGTTGCATGGCAGACAGGCCACACCACGCCCCTCACTGGATTATCAGGAGCTGCTTTCCCCCTGCAGCCCTTAGCCAGATGCTCCCCAGGAGGGACCCACTCATGACCCTGCTAAGGCCAGGGGCAGGGGGCTGTCCCAGGCAGGCTCTGTGGCCTTATGTGCATGTCCCTTTCTGAGTCACGGGAAAGTTTAGCAGCTGCTGGTGAAGGTGGGGTGTTGGTGGAAAAGCTGGGGGTCACCTAAGCTGGGAGGCATATGGGAGGGTGGCACAGCAGCCATGTCTGTGTGCTCCTGCCCACAAGCGTGGGCTCACTAAAAGAACAGTTGGAAACCACTGGAGATGTTCTTGTTCGCAGTTAATGTGGCTTTATTATTAATGTGTTGGGCTCCTCTCTTGACAGCAGTTAGTTACAGTGTTTCACATGGAAATGGGCAAAAGGACAGAACTCAAGGAACTAAATTCAAATAGAAATGTGATGCTGAAGAAAAGAATCAGGGCTCTCTTCTTAAAACATTTAGCATAGAAGAAGCTAGGAGCACAAGATGCCATTTCAATACAATTAAGACGTTCACTTTTTTAATTATAGGTTTAAAATAGTGTTTTTTACCTATTACATACAGGAAGATTACGCGTTGTTGCCCACATGCAGAAACAAGCAAAAGCAGAGTTTAACTGTTTCTCTCTATAGTGTTGTATTACCTCTGGCTCCAGGTGGGTCCTGCTGGCTCCTGTGGCTTGAGCAGGGCCATACTCGATGAATCAGCTTTTTCCTAAGTCTTTTTCCCCATTGTTTTTTTTTAAGATGGAAGGGGGTGAAGGAGAGAAGGAGATAGGGAGTGAGAGAAGCTCAAGGCAGAACAGACTGCGACAAAAACTGAAAAAAAAATGTGGAGCCTTGAGGACAGGGAAGCAAACTGGTGTAGGATAAAGGTAGCCAAGCAGCAGAGCTGCAGAGGGCAGGAGCAGAGCATGGAGGGCAGCGTTCCTCCTGGAATCCACCAGTGGCCACACTCCTGCCTGGAGGATGCAGGTACCTCACAAAGCCTCACTATTACTGCTGCTTAGTCAAAATTGCTTCAAGTTTAAAATTGAGGAAACATTCATATGTGGGTCTATCTAAAGTTAGTGCATTAGCTTTTACATCTAGCTACGCAGAGGGATCCCAGGAGCCAGTGAGGGCCATGCTTGTGCCTCTGGTGTCTGGCATCCTGCAGCTGCCACTGCGGCGAGTGAGCCAGGGTCTCCCCAAAGCACAGTAGGCGAAGGCCCCCAGCATTCCAGGGAGGGGCAGGGGCAGGCGTTTTAGTGCCTGCAATTGCCAGAACCAACATTCATGAATGCTGACCCCATCGGGGTACAGAGAATGACATTTATTATGCTGGCACAGTGTGATTCCGTGGTTAAAATGAACACAGCACAGGGCAGGGATTTGCTAAAGCCCTGAGTAAGCTCACATGCTCCTAACGAGGGCTATAGTCAAAGAGCTGGCTGTGCCTTGGGGAGGCTGCTGGCCTCTGGCCTTGTTCAACAGCTGCTGGGTTTTAGACACAACCTTGCAGAGACATTTTTGCTGCCCACAAGTTCTCTATGGTCTTTTCATTTTGTTTAAATTGCAGCATGTTAGTATTTGTACTGAGAAACCTCTGAACTGACACTAAAAGCACATGGTATCAGGTTAACATGTATAAATTAAAATATTAAATCAACAAAAAAATGCAGCTTAACGTTAAAAAAATAAATATATAAATTAAAATGCAAAATAGACCATTTCCCTAGAAACTCCATTTTAGTGCTAGGAGCAGGTTTCTAAGCAGCATTTTCTTCATGTCACCTGCCAGAAAACTAGCACTGAGACTGAAGTGTCCCAGCCAAGTGCAACACAGGGTCCGAGGATGCTCATGCTGGAGTCAGCCCTCTGCTCAGGGCCAAGCACAGTGGGTGTCACAGCAGATGGAAATACTTTGTGCTGACTGACAACCATTGCAACACAGCTTTCCATCTCATTCCTTCTTTCCCAGAGCACAGCCTGCTGCCACTCTCTTTGTCTTACAGAAAAGCTGTCTTTGTGGTAAGATCCTTCGCTAATTCTCTTGGACGTGGCAAAGGCTCATGGATGCTGTGGGCTTAGTGCACCTGAACACCCCACTCCCTGCTGGGAGAACGTGTCTCCCACACCGGAACAGGTCTGTGTGCCACGGAGGTTCTGGGTGGCTGTTCAGTAGCCACAATGCACTCACTGCACACATTCGTGTTTCTGCCAAGGCATCCAGAGAGCAAGGACAGATGCCCACAGTGATGCTCAGGCCAGGGAACAAGCTGCAAGGTGGCACCACATGGATGAGCAGCACCTCACCTGCACTGTCAGCACATCCCTACCACAGTGTGGGGGAACTGAGAATGACTACACCTGCTAAACTACTTTTTCCCGACTATTTTGGGAAGGGCCTTCTCTTCCCTCACACCACGAGCTGTATTCCCCACATCCTGGACAGTTGAGGGGACAACAAAAAGGCTTGGAGCCTGGCACACAGGCAGCGAGGAGATGGCTGCTGCGTGCAAGCTGGCCCACCACAGCGACGCTTGCTGGGCACCAGCCTCCCCCAGCATGGCCTGCGTGCGCCTCAGCTGCCTCACTACAGTCCTCCAGAGCCTTTGGTTTAGGGAGAGGGAGGTTTCTTGTACATTCCGGGCCAAGCGCGGCCAAGGTTTTTTCAGCCCTTCTGCTGTTGAGGGGGCTGTAGTTGTGCGTTTGGATGCTCTTTTTGTGTAACTGTTTAGGCCACAGCCTCTCTGTGCCTCCTCCTGCCACACAACTGGTGTGCAGGAGTCAGTTGGCTGTTGTGGGTGTGAAGCTCAAGTTAGCAGGTTAGGAATGTGCTGAACCCTCCCCTCCCACTGCCATGTCCTTCATCCCAGCTCCCTGAGCACAGCAAACAGGTGCTGCAGGGTGCCACAGGCGAGTACTTGGGACAGAAATTTGCCAAGCTGGCATGTGGTGGTGGTGCCTAGTTGGAGCACAGGTCCCCTTGCTCAGAACACCTCCTGCATGGTCAGGAGGGGAGGTGGAAGAATGACCTTCACTGTCACATTGCAGTTCAGAGGGTTTTCTCTTCCCTCATCTCCCTGGTGCAATTTCTTTGCAAGTTAGATTTCGCCTCTGCCCCCTGCCTCCCATGCACTCTGCATGCAGCAGCAGCAGCACTTCAGCCCTCACCAGAAAGGCAAGGTTCATGGTGCTACAGGTTAAATGGCAAGGCAGCCAGGAAGAGAGTAGAACAAGCTCTCACAGCAGCAAGGCAGCCAAGATAGTCTACAGAAACTGTACAGGCAGCAGAATAAAGCAGGGAAGGTGAAAGTGCCCCTGGCCTGCAACTGCTCTTGCACAAACTCTTAGCTCAGTCCAGAAAATTACAGAGCCCTGCACTTCTTCCTCATGGCATCCAGTGCTGAGCAAGATGGATACCCGATTGCCTGACAAATGGGAACCATGTAGAGGACTAAACCAGAGAAGAACTGGACTGTGATTAGATGGTGTCTCTCATGTTGCATCGGTGACTGAAGAATCAATGGATGAACATAAAATGTGGGAGATCTAGAATTCAATCTTACAGGCTGGAAAAGATTCGTCCTGCATCACAACAGTGCTGCTGCTTGCCAGTACCATGATGTTTAGCTCCTGCTGTTTCTCATGGGTCTGTTGATACCATTCTCGTGTTACCTCAGTATCGTGTGTTGGGATCAATGTCACCTGGGAAAAGAAAGCAGCAGGGATGATTGAGAACAACTGCAGTGACAAAGAATGCCCATAGGAGCTGAGACTAAAATTTATTTTTAATTTTGGAACACTGCACCCTTGGTACTGCTTGTTCTATTTAGTGTCTTTCAGATGTCGGGTTCTGAGGCAGATCTTTATTGTATACAGTACCAGCACAATGGGGCTCTGAACTGGCTGCAAACTGGCAGTACTGACACCATAATGATGAGAATGGATGCAGTGCAGGGGAGAGCATCGTGCTCTGGAGCGCCAGAAACAGCCTCAGAAAGATCCTTCAGTGTGAAAAGGAACAATACTGGCAGTGTCACTGTTAATGGACACTATGCACCCATTGACCCAGTGTGCAACTCAGGGACCTTGAAATATGAGGCTGCTTCATCTGGAAGAACATTTATACCTTTCTGTACATGTCTTCAGGAGTGCCCACCTGGGGTGTCCTGCAAGCCTGCCTAAGCAAGAACTGTGTTACAGAAAATTCTTGCTTAAATGCTCTATTAGTAAGTTGATGTCAAAAAAATCTTCAGCAAGCCAGGCTAGCAAGAGATGCCACTGGGTGTGGGACACTGATGAAAATTCAGTTTGTGTCGGTGTTTTTCTTGAGGATAGGCTCATCCTGCAGTGGGTAAGGATGAGTGTATGATATCTCAATGCTTCCTCCCCTCAGGAGGATGTGGAAAAGAGGACATATCTGCTTCCATTCATACCATTTTGCAGGTGTCCTCCTCCTCATCAGTACAAGCAATTACTCTGCTGAGACTGCAAAACAGGGTATGCCCAGTACCATTTGCTTCCTCTCAGTGTACTCCCTTGTGTATGTGATACCCATCTTCTTCTGAGCACTTGTGACATCAAAAGCATGACACACCCCTTTGCATTTCCATGACCTACCTGCAGGTTCTCTCCCCACTGAGACTTCCCTTCCAGAAGCGCATCCAGCACTGCACGGCTTGGCTCTCCGTTGGCTGCATCATTCCCACTCACAACATAGTAAGATGCTCGAACCCGCTTGAAGAACTCTGGATCTGTGTTCTTCCCACTGCAGTGGTTGGGGATGTAGGCCAAATCCACGTAGACAGGTGGACCCATAGGCACTGACAAACTGCTCTTAGGACTATTGGAAGCTTTGGAAAACAGGAAACAAGAGGCTATCAAAACCCTTCTGCAAGGGACAAACACTCAGATTAACACAGGACTTGGATTCCAGAAAGACATTTCCATTGCAGCAGTGAAGTTGAGACTTACCCATGCTCTGCTGCTCAGAGGTGACCTGGGTGCATTTCTGGGCCAGTGCTGTCACAGGTCTTGGGTGGGAAAGGAAGTTTTGCTATTTTTTGGGGAGGGATTGGAAAGCTTTAGGATCAGAAGCTTTTTTCTGGGGAAGGGAACCAAAAATCTCCATTATTAACTTTTGCAGAGTTGTCATCCCAATTAATATTTAGTCCTAATTTTTGTCAATAACTTACATTTGCTTAAACACACAGACACACCCCCTCCCCCATTCTGATGGCCTATGTATGCTATCCTAGGGTATTACAGTAGTCTTTCTGGAAGGTTCATCCTGGCTTCCTGCCATCCCTGTGAATTGCTTCTACTCCTCGGACTCTATTGCACTTTCACATCAACCTTTTGTACATCTCAACTTTATCACTGCTTATGACTTTTTATGCCTGACTGGGAAGTTCTGTTCTCTGTTCTGCTGTGTTTAACCTAGTGCTTTTCTCTGTGTTGTACCTACAGAGATAATGCATTTTTCAGGAAGAATTTCTTACCGGGATTTGTTTTGATGCCATTAACAAGGCTCTTGCCAGGGTTGCTGTGACTACTCCTGGATAACTCATCCTCTGGCATCAGTGCACTGCGTGGTTTGGGCTTTTCTCCTCCATCTCTTTCTTTTTTGGCAGTGACAGATTTTGGAGATTTGTCTGATGACTGTTTCACAGGAGTGGGTGATCGTTTCCCTTTCACGTCTAATTTCCGGGCAGGTGAGGAAGATTTGGGTTTGCTCAAAGGCTTCCTCACACCTTTGTTCTTTTCTTTTATGTCTTTCTTGGAAATTTTATCAGTTCTGCTCATGCTTTGCTCATTTAACAATATATCAGGGTCTACCATGCAGACATCAGGGTGAGGAGGGTGGGGATGGGGATCTACCATTGGAACAGGCTGAGGATCATGGCTGGACCTAGAACCGGCATGATGAGCATTCCCCACAGCTTTGTCCACTGGGAGGAAATCAGCATCTTCATCTGAGTCCATGTTGGCATCTGCTGTGATGGATGGACATTCTTCAGTCTCAGGAGGGACATCAGAGTCTGATTGGGAGGTTCCAGAATCACTCACTGATGTTGGAGGGGTTTCCTCCACTGTAGCACTTTGCATGGGACTGCTCCCAGTGTGGGGTGGTCTCCCCTGCACTGAAGGGTGACCCTCCTCCTCTGAGAGGTCACTGTCTTCAGAGAGCTCATGGGGGCTCGGGTTGATGAATGAAGGAGAGAGCTCTCCCTTTCTCTGCTTGTATTCACATGAGGAAAATTTCTGTCCACAATCAGAACTGCCTCCTAAATGGGTCGCCGTGTCATGGGAAGCATCTCCACAGTCCTCTGCTTTTTCACCCCTCTGCACATCTGGGAAAAATGGCTGGAAACTGCTTTCGGGGGACATCAGAGAGAAAGGACGGCTTTGCCTCTCTGTTTCCTCTTTGCCTGTGCACGGAGAAAAACTGCTGTCAGAATCGGGACATGTTTTTTCATCTTTTGCCTCTGCTGCATTGTATGTGCTTTGGAAAGCTGGCAGACCGGTGCTCACCTCTGTTGGACCATTAGCTGTGGTTTTATCTTTGTGCTGACGATGAGAAAATGATGTCAACACATCAGGGAGAGATGTCAGTGGCAACGGCTGTCCTGCAAATGGTGCCTTCTGCTCTGGGCTGCTACCACAGTGCTGCTGCTCTTGCTCTGCAGAGAATGGTGTGGGCTCTGAGCCCTGGCACTCCTTCCTGCATGGCAAGGTGTGGTCACCCATGCCACTGGGAAATGGAGACCCATGTTCTTCAGCAAAGACAAAGTCTTTGGTTTCAGCTGTATGTATTTTCATAGCATTATCTGGAACCAGTGAAGACACATCCCAAGCACTTCTGGTACCTGATTCCACTCCTGCACCTGTGGATGTGGAAAGCATATGGGAATAGAAACCTTCTGCTGTAGTCTGTATCACAGGAGTGGTGGCTTCAGATGAAGGTTCCTCTGACAGGCTGGAAGAGTCATCTTTCAGCTGCTGCTGGGTGACAGACTCTTTCTCCACACCTTTGGAGAACACCTTGTCTTCTTCAAATGGACTCAGCGGTGAGAATTTAGGAAAAGATGAGTCAAGGCTGCTGATTTTCTTAGAAACCTCCAAGTACTCATCTTTGTTTCCCTGGTTTGAGAGCAAAGCACAAGGAGACTCTAAAGAAAGAGAAATATCCCCTAAATGGCTTGCTGAGGTTTGCTTATGTCTGAATGTGCTAGCTGTTTCAAACCTAGAAGAGCTATCCATCCCTCTGCTCTCAACTCTCGGGCCCTGTTTGTATACTTCTGTTTGTTTGCTGGAAGCAGATTTCAGGTATATGGCTTGCTCTTGGCACTCGGAGGCTACTGCTGCACTTGGATAATCTGCTACCCAGAAATGGGATTCCTTTGTGGATTTTTCAGCAACCTCTATCGTTTTTGAAGAATCATGGCACATTTCTGAAGTTTGCTCATCTCTGTCTGTGTCTGGCAAGTCCCTGTAACCAGCAACATATGTCTCCACAACAGCAGCTGATGCAGTTGTCCTACTTTCATATTTCTCTTGCCAGCCTGGACCAGAGGGAGAAGAGGCAGTAGAGCTGGGTGAAAGGGGCTCCTGACATTTGCTCTGCAGGAAGGAGTCTGAGACAGGAAACTTGCTGATGGCTGAGATGCGTGTATAGACGGTGCTTGCAGCTTCAGCAGGGCTGTGCAGTTTAGACTCCTTTTCAGACTTCTCCTTAGCACCTTTTTCTAGCTCTGAGTCACTTGCACTTTCTTCCCCTCGACCTGCTTTCTCATAGTATGTATCTTTGGGATTTGGGATTTCAGATTTCAGGGACAAAGATACCTGCTCCTGGCTAGACAAAATTATATTCTCATCTGGACAACCAGCACCAATATAGGTGGATGATTTTCCTTGATAAAAGGTGTCAGTTGTGATGGTGGGAGAGGCAAATGCTGCGCTCGCAGATGATAGGTGCAGTGCAGAGTCCAGTTCTCCTGGCAAAGCAGAAGACACATTCAGTTTTTCCTGTCCTTCTGATGTCCTAGGCTTCCCTGTTTCAGACAAGGGTAAATATCTTTCAGGGATGTCTCTATAGTCAAAGACTGAATCTGCTTTATCCTTAGGGGATGCTGGAGATGACAACTCCTTCTCAGCAGAGGTATAAAGACAGGACTCTTCTTCCTTTGCAGACACATGAAAATTTTGACCTTTTTGAGAGTTCAGTGTTGTCACTGGCACCTTGTCAGTATGACCTGGGCTGTGTGCACCCATGGCTGTGAAGGGGGAGGGTCCCACTCCAGACACAATTATCTTCTCATAGATGTCAGCATACTTGAAACTTCTTTCATCGGGGTAGGGAGTTGGTTCTCTTTCTTCTGGCTCTTGTCTTGTGGAAGTGTCATCATCTCTCTGTGTGCAGACCCCTTCCTCATAGGAATAAGGCTCAGGGGAACTCCTGGAATAGGTCTCTGGAGGATACACCTCTTGGATGGTAGCACCCACAGCCCCAGCACAGCTGACAGCATCGCTACTTTTTTGACATGGGCCTTGTGCTGGAGGGGAGTGTGCACACTGCCCTGACAGCTCAGCACTCCCTTCTGTGGACTCTGCAATAAATTCTGCTGCTGTTGTAGATTGCAACAGAGTAGATGCTGCTGCTGTCTGCTCTTTTCTTCCTGTAAAGTCATACAGATTCTCAGTGGATTTGCAGTCATCCTCTTGCCTGCTATCTGACTTGTATTTGCAATCTATTTCCTGATACAAATCACCGATATCTAATTTATTTTCAGACGTTTTTGATGGGACATCCTCCCATAAAGGTGGCTTGCACTGATCTAACTTGCAGGGCCTCTCTGCTCCTGGTGGTGCCTCTATCTCCTTTCCCACTGCAGACAGGGGAGATGTCAGAACTTGGTCTAGTGACTTTGCATAGATATCTAGGACAGCTTTCTCCTCATCATCTAAGCAGGAGCAATCTTGTTTAGAGGTCAACAACAATTCTTGACTTTTTTTGTTTCCAGTTAAAGCTTTGGCCTGATTCTCCTCACCAGGGACATACTGAGGAGATAGAGGAGAACCTCCCCTTTGTGTTCTTTCTGGGACAGTGATGTCAGCTGGAATCACATCCACTTTCTTTGTTTCTGACGTAGGTTTGGCACCCTTCTGTGTGTCTTCTTTGTAATCAAATGACTCCACCTTTAAACATTCAGTTTCTGCTTGCAGAAGCATGGGTTTGTCTTCAGCATGGTGAAGCTCCTTATCCTCCTCATTGGGTAATTGCCCTCCTGTCCCACTGTCTCTCCCTTCCTGAAGATATGCAAAAGCAGAACCCCATGCTTCCCCTTCTGCTCCTCTCCAGGTTTGGCTGCCAGGCAAGGCAGGAGACAGGTTCTCTTCCTTTCCCAGTTTAGGAAGGGATTTTGTTTCAAATTCTGGTACCTCATCCAAGAATGTACTCTCCCTCTCTTTGTCATATCTCTGCCGCCTTCCCTGAACAGGGACCTCTTCTACCTCTTCTGGAAACCACACTTTCTTCTCATAACTTAAATCTTTCATGAAAAACTTTTCCATTTCTGGAGATTTTTTTCCTTGAGCTTCCTTGAACCCGCAAGATTTTATGCCTTCAGTAGAAACATGTGAACATGTTTTATCTTCACTTGGGCTAGATTCTGTAAAATGTAAGCCCTTTGCATCTGGAGATACTTCCTGAGAATCCAAGCCTTCATTTCTTCCCCTCAACATGCTCTTTTCTGATGCAGAAAATAAACTGCTGTCATCTGGAGACATTTCTTCAGTTGAAGAATCTCTGGGTGATGTGCCTTTAACTGAACTACTTTCTGGGCAAGGAAAAGATTTTGATGCTTCTTTCAGTTCTTTGGCAGAAATTTCCAGTGATTTTTCGTGTGTAGCTGATCTCTGATCTGTGAAACACATGGATTTCACAGCTTCTGAAGAGAATTTGTCAGTGCAGCTGGACACGGTTTTTTCTTTTGCAGATATCTCTTCTGTGAAACTAAGAGCTTCTGGAGAAATTCCTTTAATAAAAACATCTGAAGAGATTTTCCTGCTGGAACTCTCAGTGAGAGAAATGGATTTGGTCTCTTCTGGGGAAATGGAATCTTCAATGGAAGCATGAGAAGATTTCTCTTCTTCTGAGGTGTCTCCTGTGAAATATAGTAGTTTTCCTTCTTCAGTAGTAACTGTCTTAGAAATATCTGAGGATTTCTCTATACCAGTCCTTTCTTCTGTAAAAGAAGGTGATTTGATGCCATCTGCTGAAAATTGCAAAGATTTGTCATTTTTAGATTTGCTTTGGCTTGTGAACTGTGGAAGATCCACATTTCCTAGAGAAGTTCCTGTGGTTGCAAATGGCTCAAAGGACAAGTGTTTTGGAAATCCCATTAAACTTTCTGTCATGGTTTTAGTTCCTTGCTCTTTTTCTGGTTTTGTGCTGGGATGCTCATCATCCTCCCCGATCACCACCGTGTCCTGCTTGTGGTAAGAGAGCCAGGGCAGCTCCTCCCTCCTCACTGGTTCCTCCTGTACCTCCTCCTCAGGAGACACTGGAACATCACTGCTCAAAACCAGTTCATGCTGCACAAGTCCAGGAACATCTCTTTCATGTCTGGATTTAGCCACAGATGCCTCATCTTTTTTGAGAGGTTCACCCTTGGCTCCCTTCACCACAAGAGAAGTTTGGCCTTCCAGTTTCTTGGCAGCAGCATCAGTTTGTTTTTCAAATAGATCTGAATCTACTGTTTCCAGCTTTTCCTCCACTGGAGACTGGTGGAAGGGTGTGTGCCCTGCACTGGTGGGGCCAGATGGAGTGGGAGAGGCCATTTTGACTGTGCTGTCATCAGGACTCGTGCATCGTTCTTCAGCCTCTGCAGAGTCAGCCTGGGAAAATGGTGTTTCTTCAGTGGATAAAGGCATCATCTCTGTGGGAACACTGATTATCACATTGTCAGGGCATCCTTGAGGAGCAAACACGGGGGCATTGTAATGCCCTCGGAGTTTCTCAGGCATCTCAATATTTGGAGTCCCATCTTCTTCATCTTCTTCATCTTCTGCCTCCTCATGAAGGTCCTTTTTTTGAGTTTCCACTTTCCTCTCTCCTTCTGCTAATGCATGGAAATCTTCAGGGGGTGGAGATTTAAAGCATTTGTCTTCCTCCAAGGATGATGTGGGAGAAATTGTGCCAGCAGAGGGAACATAGTCAAGACCTTGGGTCGCTTCAGTCCGAGAAGAGGGCATACTATTTCCTGTGTCCAGAAGTAAAGAGCTTTTCCCAGTCTCTTCAGTTTGTGGTGCTGTTATGGATGCAACAGATTGATCCTCTGCTACTGACGTTGCAAAAGATGAAAGCTTGTCACATTCAGTAATGGAGGTAGCAGAAGATATGTGTTCCTCCTCAGCTAGAGGTGCTGCCACAATGTTTGTAGGATATGCCAGGATTTCAGACTCCTGCCCAGCATAGCCCTTGGCTGAAAGGTCAGCAGGAGGCATGGCCTGTATTCCATGTACTGCTTCAAAAGAGCCTGGATGGTCAGGAACAGAAATGTTATAGGCATTGACATCATACTTCAAGTGTGGGATCCTCTCTTCCTGTTCATCATGTATTTCTTCATCAGAAATGGTCTGCTCTGTTTCTGAGTAGCCGGGGATAGTTTCATCTTGGATATAAGAAACATGTTCTGCTGTTGCTCCTGGTGGGACTGGCAGGCTGCTCAGATATGACTCTTCCTTTGTCATGTCCTTTCCAAGTAACTTGGATTTCTCATCCATGAAACTAAATTCTCTTTCCTTCTCTGTAATGGTAAACAGTTTGTCCTCCCTATCATCCTGATTCAGCCCACAGAATTCTCTATTCTTCTCCACTTTCTCCTCTGCTCTCATGTGCTGTTCTTCCTTTTCTTCCAGTTCTGCCTTTTCTATCACATCTTCTCTCTTTTCCTTCTCATCCTGTTCCTGTACCTCTGCCCCCTCAATATATTTTTCACAAATTTCTGCTTCCCTCTGTTTTCTGTCCAAAGAGATTTTCTCCTCTTCCTCCTTTTCTTCCTCTCTGAACACTGGTGGCCAAGCACCCTTTGCAAAGAGGTCTGTGTGTGATGGCAGGTGTTCTTTGTCAGGAAAAATCTGAATGTCCTTGCCCTGCTCAGCTTTTCCCTCCCAGTATCTTATGTCATGGTTTTCGTCTATTGTTTTTCTTTCATCCTCTATTTTTTCAGCAGGACCTCCCCTCAGCTCCCACTGAGGGACTGCCATTTCCTCTACTGATGATTCTTTTTCCATATCAGTAGTAGTTTCTCCCTGGTCAGGGGTCTTTCTTTTTAAAATCAGATCCACTTCAAGGTTACTCTGACCATTCATATCAACAGAGTGTTTTATCTCTGCTTCAGGTGCTCTCATAATCTTATCACTAACCTCCATATCAGACAGTTCTTGAGTCAACTGCAAGGCCCCTCTCTCCTCATGCTTCAGTTCCTCAAAGTCCTTTGTAAGATCTTCTGGTGAAGACAGGACTAACCTCTGTTCCACTATGGATGTCTCTCCTGGATCCACTTGTACAGGTGCCTTCTCCATTGGTAATGTCTTAAGGTCAGCAGCTACCTTTTCAGGTTCTTTTTCAGGTTTTACTTTGATCTTCTCAGTTTTGAGTCTCCCTGGAAGTTTTGCTTTGTACAATGTTTTTCTTACTTCTGGGGTAAATGGTTTCAAGTCTGGTTTAGAAATTTTTTTGAGCTCTGGTTTGTTTTCTTTCTTTTTATCATCTTTCTTTGCATCTTTTTTCTCATCTTTCTTTCCATCATCTTTTTTTAAGTCCTTTTTCTCCTTCTTAATCTCTTTCTTTTCCTTGTCTTTCTTCTCCTCTAATTTGGATACTTTCTCTTTGAGATGCTTTTTTCCAACCTTGTCTTTTGCCAATTTTCTTTTCTCAGCTTTGAGAGCATCACTTGTTTCTGTCTTTATCTTTTCATGTTTAACAGGTTTCTCAGGAACTTTCTCTGTGTGTTCCTTAACCTTTTTTTCAATTTTAGCATCCTTTACAACTTCCGGTTTTACTTCCTTAATCCCCTCCTCAACTGCTTCTTCCTTCTTGACTTGCTTTGTCACAGATGGCTTGGGGGAAGACTTAAGACTCTCTTTACTGTCAGTTCTTTGTTTAATTTTGGTCTGCTTCAGCACAGGTGGAGGTATTCCAGAAGTGAGATCTTTCTGAGTAGCCACGGGGTACCTCAGAAAATCAAGGTGCTTGAGTTTCTCAAGACCTTCCAATATCTTATTTTGAGGAGCATTTCCAGGAAACAAAACCCTTACAATTTTCTCTGTTGGGCTGGCTGGTAGCCATACCACTAGGGCTGTGATAGATGTGAGATAGGGAACAGAAATTTCACCTTCTTTCCCACTTGCAAGAATGATGCCAGTCTTTGCTTTACTATTGCCAGCCCATTTCTGCATTAGAAACTGCATTTCTTTACTGTCCTTGACAGGGTTCAGTATATACATATCCAGCTTACCCACTCCCATTTTGTGGAAGAGTGTGATGGGCTCGATGGTGCTGCTCACTACCCTGTAGAGAGGCTCTGATTTAATGCCCAGTCTGTTGAGATACTGCAGTGTCATACATGCTTCTTCGATGCTCCTCTTTACTTTCATGGAGGCTTCAGGCATCTTCAGCTTTTCAGGAACATTAAAAAAAACCACCCCTAGCTCAGGAGAAATTAGGTTTTTCATCCAGTCACTGTAGTTGGTAGAGCCCTGGGATTGTTCCTCCTCTTGCTCAGCAACTTTCCTCTGCAGCAACCCGTTGATGCCGGGCAAGTTGTCTGCACCAATGTGGGTGAGCAGGATTGAGTCAATCCTATCCAGGTGCCTTACCAGCTTCCAGAAACATGATTTTCTCTCAGAGCCACCATCCACAAGGATGTTAAACCCATTGACAGCAAAGAGAGCAGAATCACCTCTTCCCCCAGGGAATATGTAGCAGCAGGGCTTAGAAAGCTTCAGAAAACCCCCTGAGGTGGGTGGCTCCAGGAGATCAAATGGAGATGGCACGTCAACTGTCTCAGAGACATATTCTGCAAATTCAGACACTCCATCCATTTCTGGCAGAACTGGATCAGGATTCAGTTTCAGATTAATAATGTCCTGAAACTGAGGATGCCCAAGGCTGCTCCAGGCTCCTTCTCCCGGGCACGACACAGTAAGAGAGGCCTTGGTATCTGAATCAGAGTTGCTGAGAATCTGGGTGACCTAATGAGATAAGCACAGACAGATAAAGGTCAAATAGAGCTTTGAGACCTATACAGCGCTTAAAAAAAAATACAGCTAGTTAATGCAGAAATACTGAAGATACCATGAGCACTTTACCAATGGGAAACATTGCGGGTAGACGAAATAGTTTGAAAGCCCATGGAAAATCAATGCATAGAGCCATGCTCTCTTTTGAAATTCTTAATGTTTTTGGAAGCTGCCCACAGTTATGTTAAAACCCACTTTAAGAAATTTTGAGTGTTTGTCCCCTGCAGAGCCAGTCTGGAAGGTTGTTTCAAGCTGAACACTTAAAGGAATCACCCATGCCTGCACCTTGGAAAACTTAAGACAGAGAGTTAAAGCAAGATTCCCAAGACAATAACATGAATTATTTACAGTATGCAATTTTTTTTGCTGGATTTCAAACCCATCTGTCTGCAAATCTGCCTGAAGATTACCTGAAGGAGGGCGCAGGCTGCATTATTCTACCGTGCACTCTGAACAGGAGGGGATGTGCTGGATTACAGCTCACACTCACCTCCGGATCTGAAAGTATCTCGGCAAACTTCTGGTAAGTGAAGGTTCCTGTCTGCAGGACCAAGTCTCCTTCCTGGTCTGAGCTCTGACCACAGAGGATCAGTAGTTTGTGGGCTGATGAATCACACACAAGTGAGCGGACCTGTTCAGACAGGAGATGAGACAGAGGGCTGCCGTCAGAATTTACCTGTACTCCACACCAGCACCCAGAATCCCAATCCCACCAATGGGGTAACTTATGTTATTCACAAATAGCCAAACCCTGTGTTTTCTACATACAAGGAAGTTGCTTACTGAAGAGGGAAGACACTGCTACTGTCTGCCCAACACAGCTCCATGTCACATCAGTTACTGTGTATATCCTGATTACTGGCAGGACCAGAACACCTGGCCTTTTCACCACACCTTGCAGCAGACGGGCAGCAGGTTTGCACTCTCCAGAAGGTACAAAATGTGATAATCATGACCTCTATGTCAAGCAAGGGCAGGAGAGCTGATGTGGAGAGAACTTGATGGCATATCTGGTCCTTACCTCAGACACGATGCTATCCACATTAGGATTTACCAGGATCACTGTATCCAGGGTGTCACTCCGGTGATGGAGAGTTCTTTGGCCTGAGGAAAGAAAAAGGATTAGACAGGATGAGAGAAGCTGATAAGACAGCATCCAGCTACTGATATTTTAGCCTCAAAAATTCCACTTCAGCATGAGTTTGATTTGCAAGGCTTCAGTTTGCATTCAAGACCCAGTTTGATACCCAAGTCTCATAAAACAGAGCAAACTCTTTTCAACAACAAAGAAAGAAATCCTTCTTCTGGATCAGCACGCTCAGCTCCAACATATTCTGAAGTCCACAGAGCCAGGCACGTTGAGCTGCCTGCCTGTGCCAGATGGTTGTGTCTGTAAACACTGGCGCAGACAAATTTCTCCTTTCCAGACAGAAGTGCCTTGCCTCATCACAGCTACCACAGAGAGGTGTCTTTAGCACTGTCCAAACCCTAGCCACCACAGGGCTCTGTGAGCCAGTCAGTGGGTGCCAACTCAGCTTTCACTGGAGTGGTGCAGCACTGGTAACAGGTCTTCGCTCATTCGTAACAGTTTTTTCTTTAATCCAAATGTGCACTCCGAAGCTGCTGCTATGGGAAGTACCTAGACAACAAGAATGCTCATTCTCCTGTCAGAGGCACAAATAGGAAACAAGACAGGACTCTGCTCTCTCTCTATATTTAGAGAAAAAAAAAAGGAGAAGCCAAAGAGCAAGCAAGATCCCGGGAGTGTAAAAAAGCAATTTTGCTCACCTTGGCATGGGCATTGTACAGATATTTGGCAAACTGCTACCATAATTCCAGGGCCCTATTAAATTATTAGACAGAAGGGTAGTGAGTGTCTGCCACGCTGCCAGCCAGGACCAGAGCCACTGCTATATGTCCACATCAGACAGCTCTGGGATGCAGGACTTCCCTGCAGTATTTCCCTGGTCACTGTAGGCAGCACACAACCTTTTTTGATTACAGTCTTTGCTAATACCTACCTCTGGACATTGCATCCACTCAAAAAGCCAGGCACTTAGAACTTAACTGTTGGAACGTATAATTCATAGGGTTTAAGACTTTCATAGGTTTTAATCCCTCATATAGATTGGAGGTCCATAGATCTTCACTGAAAATGAACAACTATTTTTATTTTGCGTCTTTCAGACAAGGGTTGCTTGCTGACAATGTTCTTTCCACACTCCACAACCTCCCATTGCCTCTTTCTAGGCAGATCTCAGTCCTTCTAAAATAGCTCTATCAATCTGGTGGAAGGACAGAAAGGATGGAAGGACTGAAGGATGGAAGGTCAATATTCAGCATAGCTTTAAATCAAACTCACTTTACTGGAATGTTTTACTAGCAATTAATCAGACAGATAAGCCCAGAAGGTAGCTTTCAGCCCAAAGAGAGCTAAGCTCTCAGCAGAACTATTTGTACTTGGCATCTCTAGCTGCTCTCTGAACTTGTCTTTCCGTTTGGTTAAAAATTGTCCCTCCAGACTAAAACCAAACCATCACTGTGCAAAATGCATTGAGTTCAGTGGCATTTCTGGTACTTGATGTGGAATAGGTACATGGCTGGAGACACTGGGAAGCAAGTCCCTGTGCACAGAAGGGATGTTGCAAGTAAGCCGTGGGGAGCAGCATGGAAGGGTGGGAAGAGGCACAGGTGAGGAGGGCCCAGGAGGTGTTCTGGGGCATTCTGTGCAGCCAAAAGAAATAAAACCCCAGTCATCCTTGAGGCAATGATAATTGTGAAGGCATTGCTGATGTTCCAGAAGTGCTGACAAGGAGCACCCTGGATCCTCAGGGATCCATAGTGCAGCATCCACACAGCTCCCCCATGCCAGGATGTCCAGTCCTGCTGCTTGGGGCATGCAGAAGAGAAGTGATTTGCCCCCATTTTTCAACATTACTACTGGGACAAAGTGACAGAGCCTTTGCCACCTTGGTGCCTGTACACCCCAGACATAATTTTAACAGTGGTTACCCACATCACTTGGGAGCACCGTGTGGTGCACAGCACCAACACCAGCAGCCTTGTCCTTGTGCCACATGCCAGGGAGGGCTCTTGGGAACAGTGCAATCACTGTGGCCACCTGTGGGCATCTTTCCAGGCCTGTGGGCATGTGCCCAGGTGCTGCGGGGGGAAGGCCAGCCCGTGGGTTGCCGACCGGGCAGCACTGGTGACAGCTGCAGAAGCAAGGGGCTCATCTGCAGCACTAACAGACATGAAGACACTGCTTCTTGCTGCCATCCCACGGTCCCAGCCCAGGCAGCTGGGCTGTCCCCGCTGAGGCTGTGAACAAAGCCTGGCTGTTAGCATTCTGCTGGCAGCCCCTCACCCCTGCGGGAAATGTCCCCTGCACATGGGGAAGAAAGAGAAGGCTCAAGCTGCAGGGCCAGCAGTTGCTGGCAGATGGGAGGGATGAATGGGGAAGGACTGAGTCTTGTGAAAGGCTGTGAGGATGATTAAGAGACTAAATTGTTTTCATACAAGGTGAGGCTGAGTGTGGGGGAGGGATATTTTCAATTTGAATAAATAAATACCTGATGGGAGGGAATGAAGAAGAGGAAGTCAGATAGGCACACTCAGTAGTGCTCAGTGACAGGATATGAGGCACAAATTAAGACACAAGCAATTTCATCTAAACATAGGAAAACACTGTTTTTACTGTGAGAGTGGTCAAATACTGAAATAGGTTGTACAAAGAGGTTGTGGAACATCCATCTCCAGAGATACTGAAAACACAACTGGATAGAGGCCTGGGAAACCTACTTTTGCTTACCGTTCTTGAACAAGTGTGATTGGACTAGATAATCCCATGAAGTCCCTTCCAGCCTAGTTTACCAATTCTGTGACATTGTGAAGCACTGCAGCCCTCCATAGTTTTGCTCCTGACATGCTGTAGGGCAGATTCCCTCTCTCCAGTTGCAGCAGTTGACTCTCAGGAGGATACAGGAGCAGAGCTGTACAGACAGGCCATCACCAGAAACATGGACTCACTGCACACACCCGTGCACACCAATACCCCAAACTGTTTTTTAACTAAATTCAGAGGCAAATAGAATAGCACATAAACTCCAGCCTGAACTGCAAACTGTGAGTAAGGCAGCAACACAGTGCCCTAACATGGCCTGTGCCCCAGCCCCTATTCACCCCAAGCAGGGGCAGTGACCTTCCCAGCCCAGGGCAGTAGCAGCCCATGCCCAGCTAAGGGCGCACACTCAAGGCCTCCGTGAACCCAAGAGTTTATCAGGCTGAGAAGCCCTTTGCTGACCACTTTCTCTATACAGCCTGTGGTAGCAGCTGCAGAGACAGAGGATTTAAAGACACAGCTTGGCACATCATTCCTCTCGCTAACAAAAACCATATGCACCAGGAACATGTAGCAGTATGACTGACATTGCAGACGTGGTGACTGGAAGCACGCTGTTCAGGTCACCTCCAGGTATTTGTCCTTATTAGAGCTCTAACACAGTGAAATGCATGCAGTGCAAATGAGAAAATCACTCCATTCCATTGACCAGTACAAGAATATCCTTCTCAGGCTCCTGAAGACTGCCATCTTCAATTTACCTGGAACAAATATCTGGACACAGCTCATTTCCAGGTGCTTTCTGAACACAGATCCCTGACCCTGTGCAGCCCTCTCCAACTATACTCAGAAGCTGCTACATTAAATAAATATCCTCTTTCAGTAGCATTGCATTTCTCATTTTGTATGAACCCTCACTCTGTGTGTTCAGGCACATTCTGATTTCTGCAATGATCCTTGTGTACATGCACTTCCAGGAAACATTCCCATCCATCATGTCCCCACCAAGGCAGAAAGCCCCAGGTCTTTACCATTTGTTTCTTCGGAGGAGAGTTTCTTTAGTCCCTAGGAACTGCTGTCATCTATCCCTGTGGCCACTGGGATGAGCAAAAACAGAAGTACAAGAACGAGCACAGAAGATTCACAGGGTGTCATAATTGTATTTTCTGTATTATTCCCCACCCTATTTTTTATGCATCATAATATAACCTAAGATTAGCTTTGCACCAAATAAAGATCTTCAGTTAGGGTACACAGTGACATCCAAATTTCACCCTGCCATGAAACTATTAAGCTCTTTTAGGGAGTCTAGAAGGTTTAATTTATCTAGTGGGCTTGATTTTGCTTTTTTTGACAATGAATTTAATGGACACCATGACTGTGCAATTTAGTTGCTGAAGTTCCTCACAGACTTTTCTAGATCTCAGTAACTGTGTCATCTATAAATTTAGCCACCTCCGTGCTTCTTCATCATTACTGTACTGATCAACTTTGCATTTAGTAGTGGAAATCATGGAGCCCTTGTACTTTACCTCTGAATGCTGCACAAAGATGACCATATATTTGTTTGCTAACTTGATGTCTGTCTTTTAAGTAGTTTTGACTCATGGCATTACTTGCCTTTTACCCACACAAAATGCTTGCTGGGTAACATATGGAAACATTTAAACATGTGGAAAGATTTAATACACAAACACACCACAGTAAGGTTTCAGAAAAGAGACAGGGCATTTGCCTTCTCCACACAGATCACATTACTTACCATTGTGCAGAAATATCAGCACCCTCACCCCAAAGGCCAGCAGAAGACACATACAGCTCCTTCCTACAGGGCAGCCACCCATGGGTGCCTCCTTCTGATGAGGAGGCACTACACAAAACATCCCAGAGGTGGTGAATATCAACTAATCTGGGCTAGAGGATGGATTTCCATTACTAATGCTGAGAAGGGAAGAAAAGTCAGAATTTTTTTTTTTTTTTTTTAAGACTATGTATAGCTCACATACTAGAAGAGCTGAGGACACCCTCCTTGCACTTCACAGTGTTCTCAAGAAGGGCAGCAGAGGAGAACTTGCTGATCTCCCTTCTCTGCTGACCAGCACTAGTATATGAGGAAATAGAATGAAGTTGCATCGGAGAGTTCAGATTGGACATTAGAAAATGTTCTTCACCAAGAGGGTGGGCAGCCTTGGGAACAGGTTCCCTGGGGAATTGGCTACAGCACCAAGCCCGTCAGAGTTCAAGGGGTATTTGAATTATGCTCTTAGTCATATGGTTTAATTTTAGCTAGACCTGTGAGGAGCAGGGAGTTGGACTTGGTGATCCCTACGGATCCCTTCCAAATAACATATTCTGATTATACGGTCCCTTGAGTGTAGAATTTCTTTGGTTATGGCAGAGGATAGCAAATGAAGAGCAAAGCCACACTGACTCTGGAGTGGGTATGAACTAACCATTCAGGGCTGCTCCTGCAAAGAGACACAGGGAGAGAACGGAGGAGCAGATGCTGTGGGTTTAGTGCTCAGCAGTCAGGCAGAGAGGGCTCTTCTGTGGAGGTCACACTAGGCTGGAAGAAAGGACAGTGCACTGTGACAAACAGGATGCTTGAGAGAGAGAGAGATGATCCTACAAACAGACAGATGGCTGTAGAGGCAGAAAAGGAGGTCATGCTGACAGCACAGATCCTTGTGTTCTGCTACTTTAAATGGAAGCACCTAAAGCCCCTGTAGCTGCAGAATAAATTCTGGGCTAGTCTGAAGAGCTGTCAAGGATAGCTATGCAAGATGCTGCTTGTTATTTTCTTTAATCTTTCAGACCATCAAATCTCAGAGGTCTTATTCTGTTAATCAGGACAGGAAGTACCACACTTACAGCTTACCATGCTGAAATCAGAGACCAAATGTCAGGTCTCAGTTTCTCACCTTTGCGAAATGATGCCTTAGGCGAGAACACTGGGTCATCTTTCAGGTGACTGTGCTGAAATCAGTCATGATGCTCTGACTGGTACAACAAATCAGAGTGAACATAGGAGCCAAAAGATGATTAAAGGACTGGCACATCTTGATGAGAGGAGAAGTCAGGTGGGACTGTTTAGCCAATAAAAGAAAACTCAGGGCAGGGATCTCACTTACCAGTCTGTGTACCTGTCTGATAGCAGGTGCAAATCTGGGCTGCAGAGCTCCCACACCTTTGCCATCCAGAGGATGGAGACTGCTTGTCTGACCACATAGAAATCAGCCCTTTCCCACCCAAGGTGCATTCTTTATCCCTCATTACCTCTCTTAGGTTCTCCCACACCCTTCCCCCCCTCCTTTGTCCCTAAAATTATTTATTACCAGGCCAGGTTCTACCTGTAAAGTGAACGCCAATAATACCTTGATAAAAAATACAGAAGTTTTAGAGTCTGAAAATATTATCAAGGCTCACAAGCCACAGTGATTAAAAACTAACTCTTCCTCACTTCTGGCTGTCTTAGCTGACATGAACATCCCTCTTCAAGGGGATACTGTTGAAAAGACTCTAACAAGAAGATCCTAGATATTGCTATGGCTCAGTACCTTTTTGCTACACTTCAGCAAAGAGCCAAGCCTGGGATCACGTGGTCTTCCTGATGTTTATTGAACAAAGTCCACCTCTGAAGACAGTCAAACCATGCATAGGGTTCTTAGAGTGCATGTATTTGCAGAGCTAGTGCAAGCTGAAAGACCCATTTCCTTCACTCTGAAATTACATAATAACACTGAGAGCAACTGACTCTCTCATTCTGAGGCTGTGAAGTCTCCAACTGCAGTTTCTTCAGTACCAATGTAAGAAAAAGGATACAGCCCCAAATGGTGTCCATTCATAGAATGAAACAACACAGTCATTCACCAGCACTCCAGGACTGTACCAAGTACAGCAAGCCACAGCTCCCTGGGAGAGAGATTATCAAGGCCAGAGGAAAAGGAGAAAAGGTTCTGCACTGAACTCTGGGCAGGGTCCTGCCTCTCATCCTGTCTGTGCAGATACACAGTTCTGTGTACAACTGCACTATGGACCCACTCCTCTGCCAGACCAGGGCTGCCCCATGTTGTCCAGGAGTGAGGAAAAGGAGCGAATGTGCCCTTGTTGGAAGCAATATCACACTCCCAGCACCTGAAGAACACACAGCTCCTTCCTCCAGCAGGCAACCTGAACAGTGTACAGCTGGCAGATGGGACCAGCTCTGGCTGACAGAGACCTAGAAGCTCTACCAGCTAGTGAGGTATGCTCAGGAGTTTAAAAATAAAGACAAAGTCTGCTTTGGCAGTGAGTACACAGCCAGCAACTGTGGATTCACCATTCAGGTCCTCATGTGGTGGTTCCAGCTCAGGAACTCAAACACAGTTGCTCGCATCCCAGGGATACGCCTGGATGTGTTTATCACAATGACAGGACAAGTCCCACTCTGTTCCTCCTCACCATTGAATGGCAGTGTTGTGCCAGATGAGAGGAGACTCTCAGGCAAGGTAAGGAGAGAGACATCAGGTGAGGAACACTGTGGCAGCAGCTCTCTGGCCACAGAGAGCAACAGACAACTTTCCCAGGCATTTCTCTGGGGAAGGCTGTGAGAATATCAGAGAAAAGAATGAGAAACAATTCTTATCTTCACTTGCTGCACCTGTTGTGCACATGTGGATTGTGTCATGGGGATTTGTTTACCAAAGGGTGATTTCTTAATTGGTCAACGGTTATGGTATTTGGATTGATTGACCAATCTGGTCTGACTGTATCAGACTGGCTGTAAAAGTGATGAGTTTCTTAATAATATAATATAGTATGATATAAGAAAGTGATTGATCAGCCTTCTGGAATCATGGAGTCAATGCTAATTATTACCAGGCTGGGGGCCTGCAGCAACAGAACTCAGCTAGAACTTGGCAGAAACCCCCCCAGGAAAGGATAAGAGTGATTCTGAGTCCTAGGTGGGTGCTGCTGTGCACATTGGTGCCTAACCACTGCCTGCCAGAGCCTGAGGCAATGCAGTGGTCCCAGAAATTCTGGGCACATCCACTCTTTGTTGCTTTTCCAGAGATGAACAGAGCAAAGGGTTCAGCCAGAGCACTAGGGATCACAGCAAAAGGGCTGTCTCACTGCCTCCTTCCCTCCTGACATAACATGTGATAGCTGCAGTAGCTACTTATTTTTGTAAGCTTATTGGGAAAGTGCTGTAGTTTTAGCTTGCTAGCGTGATTCAGCATCTGAGAACGATGAAGAACTGGCTTCAGACAGTGCTTTGTGGTCCTGCAGCAAGTGCACTGCCTCTCATTGTCTGAAAAAGGTCTACTGTAAAGGTTTATTTCATACACTTTCTATTTTTAGTCTTCAAACATGCTACAGAAATAGAGAAATATTTATTTGTCAATTACTAAATCAAAAAATCTATCCCCTTAAAGGGGATCTTTAGTGATTTTCTCAGAGAAACTCATTGTGTACCAGCAAAGGGAAACATATTTTTAACAGAAATATGAAAATCATCTGAAAATTGAGAGGCAAGAAACTGCAGCACAGTGCTGAGCCCCTGTCAGGGAGGGCCAGGGCAAAGCCATGTGCTGTCTGTGGAGCAGTGGAAGCCATCACCCAACAGGTCACAGATGCAACCAGGGCTTAAAATGAGGGGTTTTTAACTGCACCTAGAAAAGAAGGGGGAGTCAATGGCGTTTGAGTAGGAATATGTTATTATATGTATGAGTTTTTATTTTTAATGAAAATTTCAAAATAGTGTTTGATGATTTTTCATATTGAGATACCAAGTCACACAGTTAAAAACACAGCACTACTGAAATAAAGTCCTGTGGATCTGCAATAGGAGATGTACCTTATCTGGAGGAACTGAATAAACAGAGCACAGAAAAGTACAAAGCAGTGTGCAGAGAGAAGGAAGATAATTCAAACATCTTTATGAAGCAAAGCATTCTATACAGACTGAAAGCACACCCGCACCAACTTATGCCTGTTAACAAGGGCAAATTTCCAGATACTGGCTTTGGCTTTTGCTAATATCCCAGCTGCAGACTGAGGGGAATTTGGGGTACACATGGTATAGTGACCACCATTGCTCATATTCCAGTTATATTGAAGCTGAGTAGAAGGTAGAGGAGCACTCTCTCTACACTATGGCCACACATCCACTAAGGGTCTCTGTCGCCACAGCCAGGTAATAATTAGCATTGACTCCATGATTGCAGAAGGCTGATCAATTGCTTTATTATATCATCCTATACTATACTTATTAAGAAACTCAGTAACCCTTACAGCCAATCTGATACAGCTTTGACCTAATTGGTCAATCAATCCAAACACCATCCAGTGTCCAATTAAGAAATCACCCTTTGGTAAACAAATCCCCATGACACATTCCACATGTTCACAACAGCAGGTGCAGCAAGTGGAGATAAGAATTGTTTCTCATTCTTTCTCTGATCTTCTCATAGCCTTCCCCAGGAAAATGCCTGGGAGAGTCTGTGCCTGCTCTCTGTGGCCAGAGAGCTGCTGCCACAGGTCTCCTGCTGTGTGGTTCTGTACCTGGACAAAAGGTAATCCCTGCCACCAGGTAATTACCCAGCCTGACAGGGAGTTTGGCAGTGCAGCACAGAGGGCTGAGCAGAGAAGCACACAGCATGTGCAGAGCAGAGCTGGTGACACATTCTGTACTCCTCTGAGGGCTTTATCTCAAATTTCCAACCAGAACAGCTGCACAGTTGTCTTCAGGAAGACAAACAGGACAACTAGTCACAGAGACACTTCCACAAAACACTGCTGCATTCCAACTCTCTCAGTGTAAAAGGAGCTATGACGTGCTAACACCAGAGAAGAAGAGAGCATCTGATTTGGGACAGAAAAGGCACAAACTTCAGAACAGCTCAGAGGCAGAGCAAAAGCCTTAAAAGCTGCAGAACTCTGCAATCAGAGAACTTAGTTTAAGAAGCTACAGAAAGATGACAGCATCAACAAGATAGCTCCACAAAGGAAAAAAAGATTCTCAACAGGAACAGAGCGAAAAAGTGAAATTAATTGAGAACCATACTAGGAGGGACAGGGAAAGGAAAAACACAGCAGTGAGCCAGTAGAAAGAAGAATACCTCTGGGAGGACCAGGCAGCAGTGAAGGAGAACAAGATCTGGTTTCTAGAAACATTGCTGAATCTGTCAGGATGAAGAGGACTGAGGAATCTGAAAGTCTTCTCAGGTTTTCTTTTATGTATAATGCTGGAGATATTTCATAACTCACCTTACCATACCATTACTGCATGCCAAGAGAACGGTTCATGCTTTAAGGTAAGAGCAGGCTCTGTGAAGTGACTGGCTGCCTCCTGGGGATTTACTACAAAGGTGAACCAGCAGCAGGGCAAGAGAAAGAAACAAAATATTCCTTAAGCTGTGGGAGGTTGTGGGCACTTGCCACATCCCAGGAGATATTTCTGCTAACCACTTGCCTGTGCTTCCCATCTTCCCTCCTCCCTGTGATATTTTCATGCCATCTACAGCTCCTCTCCCAGGCAACCTCTATTTCTATACCATGTCAACCATAGCAACCATCTCTTTGCTCCCTAATTGCACATATTGTCTCACTCTTATGCTAAGGAGCAATTTGATCGCTCAGCCATTTTAGAACCACTAATTGAAGATGCAGGTACTCACTTTGGAAACAGTTTCATGTATTTCCAGAAGTTACTGCGTCACAACTGGAAGTTATACCACCACTGAGATAACTGATAAGGTGAGCACTTCTACCTAGCTTGCCAGGTGCAAGATTGGCCACAAAAAATATTCTGTTCCCTCCAGCAGCTTTGCTGACTCATGTAGGCCTTGCATCCTTCTGCTGAGGAACAGCGTGTGGCATTCACATATATCAGGAATGAAGCCCTGCACAGAGACATGGCCTCCAGCTGTGAGGAGTTGAAGCTGTGACTTCTTAAATGTCTCCAGCTTCACTAACGAAAACCTAAACACAGCTTAAGACACCCTCTTATCTGGTGTCCTCACTCCACCAACTCCTGACAGACTTATTACAGCTGGTCCCTTTGGAAACCAAATTAATGTTTCCCATTCCTATGTCAGCTGGACTTCAGCTAGGAGTTGCTGCCAGTCCCTGAAACAGAGGTTCCATAAAACCACTCCCATTGGCACTGAGGCAGATACCCTGTTCCAGGTTCCAGAGATGAAGACTCCTCTAAGTCATGAAGTTGGACAGCTTATTATCTCTTAATTTTAATAAGAACATGCATCCCAGAACACATGCTCTTACAACCAGAACATAGCACAGACTGAAGAAAACTGCATGTTTCTCTTAGTTGAGAAGTATCTGGGAAATGCTGACTCTGACTGACTTGGAGGCACAGCTCATGATCTGTTCTATTTCTCTTTTTTTTTTTCCTCAACTGATCAATATGACAAATGAACTGCCTGAGGCAGGGAGAACTTAATTGCATAAAAGAGGTGATGGCTGCACACACAGGAAAATAACTCTGAGATTTCCTCCTGTTTGCCTAATGAGATGCCAAATTTCTGGAAAAGAGTCCTGCCTCTGATTTACAGCAACTGCTTGGACTCTTTAAACCTCATTCCTATTCCATACTATTAACAGTCTCATTCCAAATAACTTTTCTTCTCTCCCTTACTTGTTGTTAGGATGACCTGCTGAATGTCAGCCCTCATGAAGATACAGATATTAAACCAGCTGTGAACTCTGAGTGGCTGAGGTGGTTGGTAAAGCCCAGGACTGCACTCTGCTAGCCCTTGAGAAAAAGCAGCTCTCCTCTGCCAATAGCTTTCTTTGTTGCATCTTGACTTTGCACTCTTGGTTCTAGTTGACCCTTGACAGATGCTCTGCATGGTCTGTGTTCCTGGGATTTGATTTGTGGTGGAGTACAGCAATAATGAATGTGATACAAAAAGTTATTTCAAAGTTGAGAACTTCAAGGCCTCGTGTCCCTTCTGCCAGCAAACACAGGGCCTGTCCATTTAGCACTGAAGGGAGAGGGCTTTGGAAGCAGCCAAGGAATGTTTCTAGCAGAGTAGTCCAGGCCATCTTCCGCTCGCTATGTCCTCTCAGCCACTCACCAGTCTGCTTGAAACGAGTTCACTTAAGTCTCACTTAATCTCAGGAGCTCCTGCTTCCCAATGCCACCCCATCTAGACAGGTCCCTTTCAGCTTGCAGATTACACAGTGGAATCGGGAACGGAGCTTACTAACCAGGGAGAATAAAAAGGACCAGGAGAGGCTTCCATCACCATAAACGCTTCTCTCAGGGCCTCTCACTTGTTCAGTTCCCTCAGAGCTATGCAGGCATGGAAGCGTTCCTTCCCACACCTCCCTCTTCCTTAGCAATGGTCTTTGCCTTTGAGTGTGGACCAACAGCAAGAAAGAAAAGCCATAACAAATAAAACTCACACATAACTCTAGCAACCAAGAACTGAGCCAAAACACATATTATGCTTATACCTATTAGCCTAGAAGTTGATTCTTCAGAAAGATGCTATGTGGGTCAAAGGTGCAGAGAGCCACCCTATCCAATGCTTTACTGTTGTGCAAAGGATTCATTTTTGATTGAGGCCATTGACTTCTTACATGGCATGGGTAGTGTCTGCATTTCTGTCTAACTACTGCAACTTAACTTACCCTTCTTAATCCATTTTTAGCAATTTATGTTTTCAGAACATAAATCTAGTCACCCAGAAGATAAATCACTGGCTTCTTGCCTATTTCTCTTCTAAGAACATCTGGAGTGCCTGATGACAGATCAACATTCCTCAGACAGCTTTCAAAAGGGAGGTACTAATGGCCTTTTCCTTCTAGTTTTTCTCCTCAGTTACTTAAAATTTTTACACTGAAGCTTAATAGAGAATGGACAGATGATATTTCAGTGAAATAAAAGTGCAAAAGCAATTAACTGAATTTCTGAACTTGAAAGTTAATAGAGGAAGCCAGTTATGCTGCCATGGTTTTTTAACAGTTTGTTTGTACCTATAGCATGTTGTGAAAAACAGCAATGAACTTTTACAGCCCCGAGGCAAGTTCTAGCAAATTGCCAAAGACTTCAGGGCTTCACAAGAAGGTGCATGAATGACAGTGACATGTGCAAAGAGATAAATGTCATTCAATAGTTTTGTAGCTACTGAAATGTTATTAAGTAGCTGTGTATTGATAATGGACATGCATATTGAATCCTGCCCCTCTGTGATTTGCAAATCTCCTTTAGCTGGTGATTCTCAGCCTTCAACTTCTTCGAGGAAATATTCAAGCCTTTACTTCCAAAAGCAAAGAAAGGGTTCATTAATATCTTTCCAAATAGTGATATTGGGATAATGCTGCTTTTCAGAAAAGCAGAAATGAATCAAAAAAACAACCCAGTACTACTCTATGCATTTGAGAAATCGGTCGAGCAAGTCTTCAAGGGCTGTCTCAGGAGAACTAAGAACCTGCTGGCCAAGGAGATTAGTGCTCACATTCATCTGTGAATAAAGCATCAGGACAGAAACTTCCTGAAGAGTTGGATACATAACTAATTGTGCCATCAATACTAACTTTTGAGATCCTGGAGAGGAAGCTATGAGAGGAAGAAAACTGGTCTAAAGTCACCACATGTAGAAATTTATCTCCATTTCTTTAGTGTGAAGCAAAGGTAAAAACAAGCCACAGAGCTTAGGCACAGCAAACCATGAACTAATGAAGACTGCTTTTTGTGTGTCCACCCTGCTCTGTTCCACCACCATAATCCCAGCTTCCTCCACATCCCCTGCTGTCCACTGCCATACTCTCATCTCCACTTGTGAGCCAAAACTACCAACTGTGCAAGTGGCAGCATGCTCAGCCAGCCACGTGCTGACAGCTGGCGTGTGAGTGGGGAGTGCAGGACAAACAGATGTGCACTGCTCCCATGAAGGCACTGACTCTGATCACTTGCCTGCTCCACCAACTTTCACAAAACTGGTAGAAGCTTGCTAATTTCAATGTTTAATTGAAACATTTTCAATGTTTTAGAAGGAAAGTGATTACTGCAAACACAGAAGGTGTATTTGTAAGAGGAATTTGTACTGTGCACCCAAGCACCTCTAAGGGATGGAGAAAAAAATAATACAAACTTAGTTAGAACCAAACTAGCTCAATACTTTTTCTAATCTTTTCTGTCAACAGTTACTGTGCTGGTGTTGGAATCCAGAAAGTTCGTGATTATTGAGGAGGAAAGAAAAATCTTTTTCCATCTCAGTAAATTCTCTCCAGAATAAATTTTAGGCATTCATTTACACATAGCTTGCTCTCTTTCCTCCCATACACAGTTTCTGGGCTGATGGAGAGTCTCTATCACCTGCCCTTCTTCCCCAGGTACTTTTGCCTAACTAACAGGCTGGAAGATACTCCCTGTGTTTTAAACTAGCTACTATTGTCGGGTCTCTGTGTACTAAACAGACTACCTGAACTGCTTTGGGCTCCCATAGCATCTCCTCTCAAAGACTGGAGGCCTCTCTCTTCTGCCCATCAAGGAGCAGTGGAAAGTCTGTGATAATGCCTGTAGCAAGCACCCTGGGCTCTGCTAGAAGCAGCACCCACTAAGATCTCTGTACTCAGATGCCTATTGCAAGAATGTATTACTGCATCTTTATCTGCTTCTGAGTTTCTTCTTCCTTTGCAAGATGCATCCCAGGAGTTACCTAAGAAGGTCTGTGTCTGAACACGTACAAAGAGCACAAGCCACATCCCATAGAAACTCATGCTAAGGAACCACTCTTCTGCGCTTCCCTGGTGTCCAGCCATGCCCCTTAGGAGACACATTGCACCTCTTGTTCACACACGTGCAGCTTCCCTACTTTCACCAAAGAGCTGGCAATTGCTCACCATGCTCCTGTGATCCAGTCTACCATCCATTTACCACCACACCTGCTGAGGATGTGACTCAAATATGCCAGCACGATAGACAACGAGGAAGAGTGGCAAAAGAACATGACAGGAAGTGGATTGTTTTGTCAGGAAAGAAACTACTGCACAGCTACACATCTCTCTATCTGCAGAACGGGAGTAAGGCAGAAGGTCTCACAAGCCTGGCCTTGCCAGATCACACAAAGGAAAGGAGGGGAGAAAAAAATGTGTCCCAACTCAATAACTACTTGCTGGAGAAATTGTAAGGACAGACACAGAGGCTGGATGCAGCCAACCAGTATGGAACCATCAAGGAGACAGAGAGGGTACTGACCTGACACAGCAAAAGGGCCCCTATCCCATCAGAAGAAAGAGGAATCCCTGTCATTCTGGAACAGTGCCCAGCCTGCAGGGCTTTTCACAGTGGAACCAGAGCAACTTGGAATAGAAACAGCCTCGTCTCTGAGATCAGAGAATTTAAACCAGAGCTTGTTTTTTCTGCAGTCACAAGCCAGCAGGCACCAGCTGCAGAATTTGCCGCAGTGTGTGTGTGCGTGTGTTTCTGCGTGTGTGAGCGTGCAGCAGCCATGCTCCTCCCCTCCAAGCTCACTGTATGATCAATGACACACTGATTACAGCTCCCTCCTTTTGCCCCTCCCTACATCACTGACAGTCCCAGTCTGATCACTCTCAGCCCCCTCTCTTCTATATTAAGAAAGCTTTTGCTGGCATCACTACTGACTTCTTTTCATTGCTCCCTCCCTGGTTAACGAGGTTTTGCTTCTTCTCTTTTTCCCTCTTAGCCAAAACAACAGTGTCTGACAGATATTCATGGCCTATGACATACCCAGGTCTCTGCAAAGTGCCAAACTATGCTCTTGCTCCTCTAGTTCTGAACCCTGGAGATAAAAGGCCATATTTTTAAATACTTCAACACATTTCAGCTCTAGCATACAGATAATTTACCACTTTAACTAGAAGCTTGCTGGTGGCGACACTAATGAATGCCAGAGATACCCTATTAAAATAGAACCTCATGTGTCTGTGACTGCAGAGGTGTCATCATCACACAGTACCACTGGTAATGCAGGAGAGCTAATGATAAAGAGACAGCTGGCACCTTATCCCTCTGTGTTACAAGGACAGTCCAGCAAGGTGAGGGATGACAAAGGACTACTGCTAGGAAAAAGAAAGCATTTTGTTATTCTCATTTCTTAAGCACAAAGTCCCTACTTATAACCTACTAGGATGAAAATCAGCTCCAAGATTGGCCACATCTTCTCCCTCTGCTGCCACTGAAAGGCTGCATCACTCACATTTTAGGAGAACCTTCCCTTTTTCCTCTCCCACTCACTGGACTCATTTGGATGCTTTTTGGTTTCCATTTGGATGCTTTTTGGTTTCCATTTGGAAGAACGTATTGTTGTGAAGCTTGAAGTCAGACTCCAGCTACTTCAAGACTACTCATATGTGGGTGTGCAGCACCAAAAGACAGAGATATTGCAAAAGAAGACAGGCCTTGTATCTCTCTTCCATCAAATCAATAACATGACAGTCCACCTTAACAACCCTCCCCCCTCCCGCCTGGCATTAGCCTCATTCCAGCATCAGCTGAACGGTGATACAGACGCTAATACTGTCTTTCGCCAAGCCTTGCCCAAAGGCAGCATCTGTGAGATGCCTTGTACCACTCCGTTCTCCAGCAGCACACCATCTTCAGGGGCAGAAGACTATACTGGGATAAAACATAATGCTGCAGGACTCCTTACATTCCTGACAGGCAGAATACTTTCTCCAGATTCTTCTCTAAAACCATCTTCGTACATCCTTCTCTGTGTTTGAGCTAAGGACACAAGTGCAGCAAACAGCTGAGCAGCTGGGGAATTTGGGTTTTGTTCCTATACTCGAGCACAAACAGCTGGGAAGGGGGAAGGTCCGCAGATCGTAGAAAGCCCAAGCTCCATCCGCAGCCACCTTCCCCTCTTGTTACTTATCCCCCTCAACCCCCCAAATTCCAAGGAAATAAACCCGCACCCGCTATGACCGCTCCGCGCAGGTGCGTTTCCACACCTGCGCCTCTGCCAAGGCTGCGCAGCCCCAGCAGCTCACTGGGACCGCGCACAGGAGCGCAGAGCCCGGACAGGTCCGCTTGCCGTCACCGATATCCCCCGTTACCTCCCCAGAAGGGCCCGTCCTCCCCGGCCGACCAACGTCTTCCAAAGCAATGAGCAGCATCCGAGCGCAACAAAGCGCCGCCGCCTCCATCCCGCAACCGCCACGATACCGGGGCTCCTCACTCCCGACCGCCCCGGCGCCTTTCGCTGCTCGCCCCAGGCCGGTGGGGAAGGAAGATGCACCTACCATCCTGGCCGGGAAGCGACGCCGATCGGCTACCCTGAGCGCGGAGGATGCGCCGGCACGGCCCGGGCTGCGGCGAGCGGCTGCCGTGTCACGGAGGCGGGGAGGAGCCGCCGCGGCCCCGCCCGTGCGCAGGGCGCTTTAACCCTCTGCGGACCGCGGAGCGCCCGCGGCGGCGGCCCCGGGCATCCCCGCGGGCGGCCTTGCCTGCTCCGGTGCTCCGCAGCCGACCCAGTGAGGCTCTGGCTCTCGATCTCCGGGCAACGGCGTGGACCGAGATCCTGTCCCGCGCTGCGAACCACCCGACAAGGGTCAAACTGCGGCCCGCGCTCCGAAATACCTGACACAGGTCAAACCCCAGCCAGCACGGGTTCCGGTGCTGGCTGAACACTTTTCACACCACTTTTAGGCCTCATGGGCCTCTCCCTCACGGGCTCCGGGAGGGGTGCTCCTCATCCCGCTTTGGGTGCCTTCGGCCTAAGTGTGTCAAACTGGAACCTCACGTTGAACTCCAGCTGCAGAGCTGCTCCTCCAGTTAAAGACAAGCGACACCAACAACCCCAGCTAGCCAGTCGGGAACAGATGATCGACAGTACACACCAGCACCCGGCTGCTCATGCACGGACACGGGCCGGCGATGAGCTTGGACCGCACTGGAGAGACAATGAACATGAATGACCGAGGCAAGAATACTAGATATTCGACCTCTGGAGGCCTATCTTCAGCATATTTTCAAATTAATGTTTACATTGTTTCCTGAGAAACTTGCAACTTGTTTCATAACCAGCATCAGCTCCAAGATACTTGCAAATAATTGTACCTCCTTTTTTCTGCTTTGCTGGGCTCAGGCATCCCGGTCCAGCATTGGAATATACAGATTACTTCATGGTGTGCAAGTTGGCAAGTGATTTTTAATTTTTTTTTTCCCCCACAGCAAAAACTGAAACCACTCTCACTGCCCTGCTTGCCTTACACATGATGCTGGCTTACTTCTAGATTCCAGAATTAACTGTGAAAGCTGGAGATGTCCTGCCAGCTCCACAGCAGGTCTCCCTCTCAGTGATTTTAGAAGGACTGTCAGACACAGTGGAATGCTCAGAAATAGAAATATCACTGAGTTCTAAGTTTTAAAAGTTAAAAAAAAAAACAAACAAACAAACCTTCCTTTCTGTAGCTTTCAGATGATGTCAATCAGTGGCAAATATCTGTAAACCTGAGGAAAATCAATGCACTGGATCAAATATCTTAGATTTCTGTATGTTTTGGACAGGTAACATAGCATCCTATTTAAAAAAGGCCAAAGGTTAAAATATTCTCGAAGGACAAACTATGAAGAAAATAGCTCCATGCTATGGGTCCCCTGTGCACTACAACAGACATTCTTCAAAACAGAGTGGGGGGGGTCAGTATCCCACATAGTGGGATTGTACTTGTCATCCCACTATAGCCAGTATAAAACAAGTTGAAGAGTTTTGCATAGTTACAGTGAAAAAGGAGTCAGAAGTAAAGAGCCAAGTAAACAGGTGGGGATGCAGATGACTGCAAACCAAATGTGGTTTAAAGATGCACAAAGTGAGCAAAGGATATTACCTTAAAGGTGCTGCTGTGTAGCAGTGCTGAAGACAAAGCAGGAGGATGTATTTGCTATTACTGCTTCATATAAACTAGGCTTCTTAATATTTGAGTTAACATCATGCACTTCAGGGTGAGAACTGCCCCAGGTGGGGAGCCCAGTGACAATTTCATCCCTTGGGCAGTTCTTGGGGTCTTTTCTAATAAACCCACGACACTGAGACACGTCTGTCACTTCAGAGAGCAGTGCCAATGGTGCAGGAGGGAAGGGAGGGGATTACATAATCTGTGTCTAGAAATGACCCACACTGGAAATCATACTGCCATCAGCACATTTTTCAGAGCACTCCAGAAAGGCAGCTCCCATTGCACACTTAGGAAGAGCATATACCCCAGGCCATTTCATACAGTGACACACAACTCTGCAAGCCTTTTCCTTTTCCACACCCACTACAACAGTGATCAAATTTAGCCCCTAGCAGGATATCTGGAGCAGCATGATCTTCTTCTGCATTGATTTTTTTTATATTGATATATTCTATTTCAAGCAGCAAAATTAGATTTTACTGTCTAATCAGGACATTTCCTGATATTAGTAATTGTTTCAAAATTCCTTCCTATTAACACTCACGCAAGTACACGTTAAAGCATGGACTAGCCAGATATCCTTTAAAACCTTTTAAATATATATAAACAGACCAATTTGTTATCTTCCATCCATGATCTTATTTTACAAGGAAGCAATATTGTTTCAACAATATGTCATGATCTTTTCTCTTTTGCCTCAAAATACTTCTTTATAAGTCATAAAAATTTTGCATCTTCCAGTTGCTATTGAGGATTTACATCAGAAACAGCTATCTCTATGAAATTAATGTCTGAAGGTAGGTGCATCTACTACATCTCTAGTTTCCCTCTCACTTTCCACTCTTGGTTACATGTTCACACCCCAGCAAACTGGAATGCATATTTTTATACTTTGCAAGTGTTTTTTTACAAAGCAAAAGTAATTTACAAGGTATGGTGGTTTTCACAAAGCACAGTTCTTGACATATGTGTACTGTTTGACCAGCAAAACACTTCTCAAAACTGAAGAGGTTCTTAAAAGTAGCTGCTGCCTTCACCATGCACCTGTTATTCAAGTAGCTTAAGAAGCCTCCTGCACACATATTCTCTTGAGGCAGCCCTCCTGCCTTCATATGATCAGGTAGCAGCAGGAGATAATCTCTTCTATTTAGCTTTTAAAGAAAACAACATTTAGCATTAAGCCTAAAAATAGTCATCAAAAGCAAAAGGGAACTAGTAAGGGAAGCACTCACCGATCTTCAAGGCTCTTCCAGTTCCTAAAAAAAGGGCACTGAGCTTTTACGAGGAAGACCTAGAGCTATGATCAAGGTCGTTTCCATTTCTTCAGTCCTTCAGGAGATCAGGAGATTCATCTGACAGTTATGGAGCCACTTATGACAGACCAGGCACCAGGACCAGTACTAAGACGAGCCTGACTGAGGTTCAATTCCACTCAAACATGAAAGGTTAAAGACACTATTATTCTCTGACGCAAGGACAGATTTATTTTAGGTATTGAATTAGAAAGGAGACATGGAGTTTTTCCCCTATTTATGTTAAAAAACCTCAAACCACTTTTTTCCATTTTGTCAAACTGACAACTATGGTTTGAAACAAAGATCCTGTCTTTGGGCTGTTCCCTGTCCTCGTGGCTTTGAAAAGGCCACAAAGCTTCCTGGGATATTAGGTGTAGTTCCTTTCTGACTAGGATATGGAATTAAACGTGGAATTCAACTGTTAAAAATGTGAACACTTATTTCATGACTACGTCCCTTAGCCAGTATCACACTGTCAGGAATGTCCTGGATCACAAATAATAAGATATAGACAGGGTCTTTCCCTAGGCCAGCATAAATATAAAAAGTTCTTGAAATGTTTTTCTGTTATTTTCAAATGCCAGGGTCACATCTCCATGTTTTTCTCTACTATGACGTTTAAAATAGTTTTATATAAATGAAGGCTGTATGTTTTTATGAAGTATGAAATATCAAGAACTACAGCTAAAGCATAAGTCTTACAATGAGTCTAAAGGTCATGCTTCTCTGAACAAAAGCTCCAAGCTGTCTACCATCTTAAGCTCAAAAACATTTTATTTTCTTAAGAACTCTAGGCCAAAGACTTTAATAAGAAAATATATTCTAATCAAGAATATACTATCTTCTAAAAGCCTTGGGACAAAGAATAACCATGGCCCGACCCAAACATAGCCCAGATATTAATTTGAGTAAAATATATTTATTTCCCCACACCTTTGTGTGAACTGCAGAGTTCTACTGACCTCTCCATTAGTCTGCATCCCAGCTTTCAAGCTCTCACTGCACAAGGCTATCACAGCACGTCCAAGAACAGAGGCATTAAGCTCTCACCACAGCACACAGGACAGAAAAAAACTGCCAAGAAGCACAAGGATTTGTTTGTGTTTGGAAGATTTCTTTGCTTTGACTATCCAGTTACTCACTTCCACAGGCTATCTGCTTTCAGTCAAGCAAACGAACTGATGACTTGTTCAAGTCTTTGGCAAATCACTCCCAAAATCCTCTTGGCTATCTTCATTTCTGTCTAAGTACAACAATTTTTACTCTTTTCTACAGGCTTTACTAGGATGTATTTAAAGGACACTCATTTTTTCTGAATACTGTATCTTTCTCTGGAACTGTTTAATGAGTCTTCCTATCACTTTTCTTATTTACAGGTATATGTATCTTTTTAATCTGTATGTTAGCTTAAATTCTGACCAAAGAGGTGTTTCCCACTTTTGTCAAGTTTCCTTATTTTTAAATAACCATTTCTGAAATGTAGTGACAACCCTTTGGTTGTCAGTATAGTTCTATTTAAAGTAACCTTTGATCCCTAAAGTATTTTATTCTTTCAGGTACCTTTGCAGGTACATTTACATATTATTATTATTGTTGTTGTTATATATAACAATACAGTTACATATTTAGGCTTCTCTTCCTTAATTTGAGAATGATGTTTTCATCTTTCTGATGCTTCAGGGCCCAAGAAGTGCTTATTATCTGAGCTATTGAGAATTAGCAATCCTAATGCAGAATTTTCCAAGTTTAAAGGTGGAGAGCCCAAGTCATCCATTCCATTTAGTTTTGTATAATTTTCTTCCTCACGCAAGGTTTTACTTTTGTGGTAATAGCTTCCCTAATGCAGGCCCAGAGAAACTGTCAGCACCTGCTACCAACCTCTTTTCCAATTCCAACTTTAAACAAATTTATGAACCCTGTGAGTTTTCAGTGGCAACATTCTGGTCCTTCTTGCCCCAGAAATTAAGGTTTTAAAAATGGTGATTCTAATTTAACTCAGCAACTGCAAACCTTTAGGGAAAACAATGGAAGATGACCTGTCTAGAACTGTCGGTGGAAAGGATAAAGAGGTTTATAAATCAAGGCTGTAAAACTGGAGCAAACACAAGCTGTACTAAGAGGCCAGAAGGAACATGAGAAGAGGGACCGAGGCAAATACCAGAGTACAGTGAGAACAGCAGTGTGTTCCTGTATGAGTGCAACACGGCTCCTTAGCACCCAGAAGGGTGGCAGAAGAGAGAGGGGGACCAGGATCAAATCCCAGTGATTTCTTAGTGACACTGGGATAAAACCCCAGTGTTTTCCTGGTAACACTGAGCTCAAGAATAGACTTCTCCCAGAGCATTTCCAAGCAGCAGCATACATCTCTCATGCCTTCTGCCAGCGCTGGAGTTGGCTGTACTTCTCAGCCAACACAAAGGCACCCCTAGACACAACAAAACTTCTCACATTTCCCCTCAGACACAGAGAGCAAAGAAGAAGCGACAAGCCAGGTCTGTCACTGAAATTAAGAAAGAAATGCAACCAAGGCAATATGAGAGAAGCTACACGAGCCAAATCCTAGTGCAAGGATTTGCACTAGGAGCCAGTTCCTAGTGCAGTCCTTTTTGTGCAGAGGGTGTTTTCTCCTTCCAGACATGCTTAATGACCTCAGATCCCATTCTTGCCATGAACCAGACAGTAACCTCTTGGAAAAGGTACCAGCTGCCCCAAAAATGGATTCCTGGGAACCTGCTCCTTTAACTCTGTCTTCAAGACCTGAACAGGCGTGCAAAGGCTGCTAACACCCTTATGGAGAGCAGCGTCATTCCAGAGGCACCAATATCAGCAGGTGCCCTGCCTGTTATTTGGGTAGCAAATGCCACAATGCTCTACAGACAAGGAGCTGGTATGGTAGGACAGCTCTGACAAAAAAAAAAAAAAAAAAAAAAAAAAAAAATCACAGCAGGATCTTAAAAGAGAGGCAACAGTCATCAGTGACAACAATGAAGGTGTTGCAAATGGCAGGCAGGAGCTAAGCCTGACAGAGAAATCAAAAGGAAGGCTGCAGAGAGAGTAGAGTAGACTTTAGAACTGGCAGTGGCACAAGTAAAATTGCCAAGACAACATACAGTTGGGAAGGTTGACAACGCTCTGTATATAATTCCGTGTTTACATGGCTGTGACATTGACTGGAGATGACTTGCTTAAAAAGGGGTATATTTTTTATTGGCCCATATCACGGGTTCATAAAACCACCAGAGGTGCTTCATTTTTTGTGTAACCTTTAGAATTGGAAACCAAGATGTTGACATGCAGACATTTTTATGTAAGCAAAACAAAACAGCTCTGACACATTTTGTGAGTCTGTAGAACCCATTACCTGTCAGGTTCAGGCAGTTTTAACAGGCATTGTTTGGAGGCTTCTCTCAAAATGAATCCAGGTTTGAAGACAAGCTGAAAATTCTAGGAAAAACTAACAGTGACAAGATCTAGTTGCTACTATATGCAAAGACACCACAGAAATAACCATATGCTATCATTACAGAACAGAAATTGCTCTTTTAGGCATATTTTAAATTTAAAGAGATAAAACATTAGTCCCTCCAAACTAGTGCTAGTAAATTGTGTGCTAGTTTAGGATGTCATGGTTTCTAGACACATTCTGCTTGTAATCTCTTAGTCAAGAAAAAGGAAAAATATGAGAAATATGCAAATATTCTTCAGACATGGATCAAACAGGACATCCATTTCAGGTACTACTCCCTCCTGCATTTATGCTCTCCTGGATGATAAAATCAGCACTGCAGCACATGCTTTCCTGCAAAGATCTGGCTCAGATGAAACCAGAGAGGGAAAACAAATAGGGGGTGGGGGTGTGGTGAGGGGAGGAAGGGAAATCAATAATCACTTTGAATTATTCATCCACATGAAATAGGAATAAAAATGCAAGCAAATGCCATCTTTAGAACAGTGATCCCAGGAGAATTTTCTATATAGAAGTCTGTCTACTGCAGATTTTTCTACAGAATCATTAGTACTCACTAAAATTTCAGAGGCAAAGAAGTAGGAGTAAGTAAAATTCAAACCATTCACTTACTTGAAGGCACATAACATTGAAAATAGTCCTTGTAAATTTCCACATTAGCTACTGTCAAAGTGAAGGCAGACAAAATCCAGAATAGGCCTTAGTTTACAAAAATATGAATGAAACACCGAGATCAGGTCATCTGAAAGAAATATATGTCCTTGTTCTATTGTGTTGTTCAGAGCTCTTTTTCCTTTTTTTTTTTAACCATCAGAAATTTAAATCTCATCCAACTTGACCATCCTAAAAAGTCCTACAGATGAGTACCAACATCACTGGAGCAAACTCCGCTGTTTAAAATCAATTCAGAATGTATTCCACAAAAGCCATTTTAAAAAGGCCTGAGAAATCAAAACCGTTGAGTTATTACCAAGGTACTAAAGGTACTACCTAAGCACAGCCCAGGCTCAATATTTCTTTTTTAAAAGGTAACAAAGAAAGGGTAAATTTTAAAAGGTAACAAGGGAAAAACCAGTCACACCTACCAAGACACAAAGTAATAAAAAGAAAAAAAAAAAACAAAATATGCTTGTTTTATATTGTGTCCTGAAGAAAGGTCCAACCCTTTCCCAAAGATCTCATCATTATTTTCCTTTTCTATCAAATTCAAGGGTTAATCTTCCCTCAAGGTCCATTCAAACAGATCTTGACCCTTCAAGTATTCTATGTGACAGACAGCACAGCAGGATGGGCTCAGCTCAATGCACTCCCTCCTCTGTTCTTGAAGGATAAGAAAGATTGTTCCAGGATAAACCCAGTTATTTTTTGCCTCCATATACATTTCAACATTTTGAATTCCATGAACTGCCATCAACATTTAACCACAGCATCTGGTTTCAGAAGCAAGAGTAACAATTTAGTAAGGCAAGTTCTAACTTTAGAAATGCAACCAGTGAATTCACAACTGGGGTGATTTCAACTCTAGGAGTTTTGAGCTAAGAAACTCGCAAAATTGGAAAGTTAATTATCTGTGGAGATAAAATGCAGAAAACACAGAAAAAACCTTTCCAAACATTATTTTTGCTGTGTTTTGTATAAGGACTAATTCTGAGCAGATAATAACTATATTGATTTATTTCTAGTTGAATAATTGTATCAAAACAGTCTGCTTTGTGAAGACTTACTCTCCAATAAGTATGCCTGGACCAGGAATTCCCCCTCTAGCATATTACTGACAGCTTTGCTAGCAGCTCCCACACACACCAGACCTAAGCAATGACAGGAGAAAGAGCAGGTGGATCCCAGCAGTGACCTGTACTGCCTTGGCTTTCCATTACAGCAGTGCCCCACCCACCCCCGCACCAGAGAAGCCCCACACAGAACACCTGCGGCAGAGAGGTCTTTCTCTGCTATTTCCCACCATAGTGGTAGTGGCAGCAGGAGTTCTTGACTGTGCTGACTATTTCCCCTTAATGAACACGTGTGTCAGTAGTGTTCTACTGTTTAGGCCCAGTTCTCTTCATAAACAACTTGGACATATGACTCAAAGGGATAATAAGTTTGCTAGTTATAATAAATTAAGTGTAGCTGTTGACTCCCTTGAAGGCAGACAAGTCCTGCAGAGAGGCCTTAACAAGTCAGAGAGTTGGGGAATCACCAACTGTACAAACTTTGAGGACAGGTGTTGGATTATAAACCTGGAATGGGGTGACCCTGGACGTATGGACAGACTGGGGAATGAGAGGCTGGAGAGCAGTGTTGTGGGAAGGGATCTGTGGGTCCTGGTTGATGGCAAGTTGAATACATCAGCAATGCCCTGGCAGCCAGGATGACCAAGAGTGTCCTGGGAGGCATCAGGCCCAGCATCGCTGGCTGGGTGAGGGATGTGATTGCCCTGCTCTGCGCTGGTGTGGCCTCACCTTGAGTCCTGGGAGCAGCTTAGTCACAATACCAGAAAGATATGGAGCTATTAGAGAGCATCCAAAGGAGAGCCACAGACAGGGTGAAGGGTCTAGGTGAGAAGCAATCCTGAGGTCAGACCTCATGGGAATCTGCAGCTTCCTTATGAAGGGCAGCACAGATCTCTGCTCTCTGTGATAGGACCTGAGGGATAGTCTGGAGCTGTGTCAGGGGAGGTTTAGGCTGGGTACTAGGAAAAGGTTCTTCCCCCAGAAAGTAATCAGGCACTGGAACAGGCTCTCCAGAGCAGTGGTCGCAGTCCAAACACTGCCAGAGCTCAAGGAGTGTTTAGACAATCTCAGACACACAGTGAGATTTCGGGGTGCCCTGTGCAGGGCCAGGGGTTGGACTTGATGATCTGTGTAGATCCGTTCCAACTCAGGATACTCTATGATAATTACCTGTGGTTTATAACAGACCGGTCATACATTCAAATAAGAAACGACCTTACCTAAAAAGTCTACATAATACAAAAATCCTAGCACCTCTCCCCAAAAACCCACAAGCAATAGCTAAAACATACATTTGGTTAAAAAAAAAAATAGGAACTATCTTCAGGCAGTGACTTCATTTTCTTTGCAGTGTTCTTAGTATTCCAAAGCTCAAAATCAGGAACTGATCCATTTGTTCCACTATTGTTTCATACAGACCAGAAGGATAAAGTAAAAAGTAAAAGGAAATTACAGGTGGATTAGAGATGTGGTGTGGATCCTCTGCAGTAACACATGTCCTGGCAAGAAATCGGGAAAAGCTGATTGCCTGTCTACACAACCTCCCAAAGTTTCCATATCAACTGGCAAGACATTCCACTACATAGAACAGAATGAAAACAAGTTGGTACTTCAAAAGAAGGATTCCTCTAGACCCCAGCCATTAATGATCCCCATTAATTCCACTTTAGAATGCCTGATTTCTAGCACAAAGACTATTATGTTTTCTTAAAATCAATCAGAAAGCATTTAATCTCAGATTACCCAAGAAAAAAGTAACATCAGATCAGGAGGGGAAAATGATTCCTTAAGTCTGTAACTTAAGTTCTTACAGAGGGAGGAAAGAGGCATATGTTCCAGCAATGCTATAGTTAACAGAGCAAGGCAAAATCCTGTAAACTGAGCCAGTCAGACTGAGGGACATCTGTTTTCTAAGACGGTAGGAATTATGGCATTAAAATTACAATAGCACATGACAACAATTAATCTCGGGACAAAATAGGATTAACATGTTCCATCTACACTGTTTTTCTACTTTTCAGAATCTGGACCTAGCAGAAAAATTTATTTCCCAAAACAGCAGCTCAGATTCTGGATGAGATCACTACAGGAGTTGTGTTTGGACCCATTGCCTGCAGAAGCAGAGCAGCAGCATTGTCCTTCTTGGCCAAGGGCCTGCCACGATTACCAGAGTATAGGAGCACCTAGTGCTGATGGCATGGCCTTTTACTCTGGCATTTGGCACATCAGTGCCACTCATTACTCTGCACTGCAGCAGTGAGATAGGGCACATTTGCCAGCTGTGAGTAGTTTTCCACCCACAAAGCCACCATGGCAAGTGCAGCAGAACCTGATGGCCAAGGCCTGAGGGCACATACAGTAAAGGCTCAGCCCTGGTCCTCAGCCTACAAAGGACACCAGCACTGGAGCACCCCAAACCACTCACCTGAGCACAACACTTGGGTAAACAGAAATTGAGAGCAGCTGGTCAGAGACTCACTCCTTGAGCCCACACCAATACCAGCAATTCTTTAAAAGCAAAGGAAAGGGAGCTGCATTCACAACAGGGTAGAGGGAAATGAACCAGGAAATCTGTAAGAAAATTATACACAGCTGCTGAAACTCACATTTTAAAGATTATTTTCCTACTTAATCCTGTTTCCCCTTTGCTCATCATATTTATCTTAGCAAAGTCCAGCTGACTAGTAGTAGAAAAGCCTATTCTAAGCCACTGCTTCCAGGCACACTAAAGTGGATAGAACCAGAGTGAAATAACGACACACAACTTATTTATAAGGCATTCTTTCCAAAATCTAGATGTGTCTGATACCAGAATTCCAGCAATATTCTAAAACAAAAACAACAAATAAAACCAAACCCAAAACAAAACAAAAAAAAAACCACCCAGAAACTTGTATTAACTTGTACTAAGTCTCTCTAGTTCCAACAGGTCTGCTAAACATGGAACAACACAAAAACAATGAAAACTTCAAAAGCAGCATGTATTTGAATGTCTCTTATTTAGGAGGTCTCTACTCTGTTGCTGCAGCTGCTGTGCTCACAAAGCACATGGCCCGCAAGAGAATGCTGCCTTTGTCAAACTAAAGAAATGTCACTGCAACACAAAAAATATAAAACCAAACCCACAAATACCAGCAACCCTCCTTCCCTCCTGCCCCCAGTACTCTGTGTGCAACTGCTGTAATGGACAACATGAAATAGCTACCAGAGCAAAGTTTAAAAAACTGTTCTGCATCATACAGATTATCCATAAACTGTTATCCAATGGCTGAGAGCTGCTAATATTATAAGATGGAGAAAATGGTGTCTTCAACAGACTTTGCTGGTTTTCTGCTGGCATTCAGTGGAAGCACATCCTCTTCCTCCCCCTCACCCCTCCTTTTTTTTGTCCCCTTAACTGGTTCACTCAGTACTTTTGAAGAATTCTTATTTGAAAAAAAAAAACCAACACAGATAGGGAGGGACCTGTGAGAGGGGAAAGGGCAATCAATTTAGCTTGTTAGACCACCGATCTGAACTAGCAAGAAATTTCCTTCTATCTTACCTGTTCTTTAAAGGCTTAACAGAATCTCCCCCTCAGTATTCAGCAGAGGAGCTTAACAGAAGGACAAGAAGCTGAGAAAATTTGGCTCTTTTATAAGAATCATGTTTTCTATGAGTATATCCTGTATGATTCATTGAAGTCTCAGCAATTTCAAATGTACAACAAGTATGTACAAAAATGTGAGTTGCAGAGGGTCAATTTAAAATTTACTGACTGAAAGGGGTGGGGGTTGGCTAAAATTCATGTAACAATGTTTGGGCAGAATAGCACAAAGGAAAGAACCTGGTGTTTGCTGAGCCTATGCTGAGCTGAAGTTCAAAACAGCTCACTGAGGCTTTGGTTTCTTATTTTCACACCATAGCCTTTTGGGTGTCACAGTGAGAACCTCAAAACACACGGTGGGAACAAAGGAACAGTTCGAAATACAACAGGCAAACAGAGATGAGGACTGACAACTCAGTGGCCTGCCAAAGCAGCATCAGTATACTGGCATCAGATGCATGATATGAAGCCCATCTTCCCATCTACTCATGGGAAGCATCATTCCTATGAAGGAATCAATTTTTCACAGCTGCTCTGCTCTGGTTCTGTTAGCTCCTCCACTGAGTATTGAGGGGAAAATTCTGTTCAGCTTCTTAAAAGAGAACTCTGAGGATGTGTAATGTCCAGAGGAGGTCTCTTAGCACAAAAGCAAAACCATGTAAGACCATATATAAAAGCACTTCTTTTACCAACTTTAGCAGATGTTTTAATGCTATCTCATTTTAAAACTAAGCTCTGCAGGTCAAATAGAGGCGGAAGCATTCAGTAAATATTTTTTTTTTCTGCAGCTGAAAGAAATTAAAATATATTTTAGAGACAATGAAATTTTAACAATGGTGGGAGAGATTGCAGCATTCAGACCAAGCCTATGCAAAATAGAATTTCTTGTACAAGATCCAAGATTGACTAAGAAGCTCTCAGCTTCCAATATGAGCGCCACTACTCTGGCATTTAAGTCCTAGGAGACTGGAAAACCCATCAGCAGTAAAGATTCAAATAGAATACTAAATTAATGTCAATCAGCATGGCTTTACAGAAAATATTACCTTCCTTCTTAATAAAAACCAAATAAGCTTGTCAGAATCTCAAAGGTTGTATTGATATAGTGCAATCATTATTTTATAAGTCATGTCATATAAGCCTACACCATGACTTGTGCTGCTCACTGTGTATTCACAGGCTACCTGAAAAGGAGGAAAGTAGACTGGTGGCAAAGCTTATGGATAATATCAAGTATGGCTGCAGATGAACTGCCAGGAGAAAAAAAAAAAAAAAAATCACACTGCTGGGTTTCATTTGCCCCTTTATTTATCAGTATAAATCACAAAGTTACACTAACTATTGCTAACCAGAGCTAACTCTTAAAACTGGGATATCTTGAGGTTATAAGCTCAGTTCTATTCATGAGTCAGCTCAGTGCTCAGCAGCAGACAGAGAACAATAGATATGCCAGAAATTGGGAAAGGAAGAAAAAAAAACCTTGTGCCACTGTGTAAATGCATAGCTCTACCCCACTTTGAACACTACATACTTCTGTTCCCAGCACCCCAAAGAGGTAGATCTGGAAGGCATTAATACAAAATATAAACCAAATATCTGGGATAGATTCCCTATAAGGAACCATTAGGTAAGTCTGGCCTCTGCAATCTGGAGAAATCATGAGTAGGCAAATATGCCAGACCTATAGCATAACCAGATTGGACAGTACTGTCCAATATAAGAAGATATATCAAAATGAGACAAGGCAGGAATAAGAATCCAAGCAAATAAGATATGGTTGCAGGTTTCTTCCTGTGACAGGTCAATGAACCATTCTATTCCTTGCTTCCTCTACTTCCAGGGAAAAACTGAAAAACTTTGTGGAAGTTGAAAAATACTGTTACTAAACAGGTAGAAAACACACCTCTCCATGAGCTGGAAAGAGATATGAGCCAGGATAGTACAAGGAAGAAGTATTTTACATACTCTTCTTACACTCCTGCCCATGCATCTATTTTTTTTTGGTCGCTGTGCTGCGTGTACCTTTGGCTTGAACCAGTACCAATACCCACCCTAACATAGAGCAGCCTTAGAGAAGATGTATTCCTACAGAACACAGGAGTAACTGATTAAAGTATGCCTAACTAGTAGATCATAGGGGTGCTTGCAAGTCCCACAGAGATATTCCTTACCAGTTATCCAGGAGAAAAATCTAAGGATGTTTGTGACAGGAATCAGCTGGAAAGATTGGGATTATTGCAGCCACATGTACCAACAAGAAACACGGGCTGTGCTTACAGCCTGGGAAGCTATTTTAGTAGACTGCAACTCATGAGATCTTTGAGGTCATGCTCTGTGTGGTTACTATGAAAGTAAATACAGCCCTCGAGCACACAAGGAAGAAGCACAGAAGCTGACAAATGCTTGCTTTTGTATTTCTCTGGTCAAAAGTATGTTGGCAGACAAATGGTACAGGACAATTAATTGCTCAAGGACTAGAAATCGCATCAAAAGTCCAAATAATCATTGTTGCATCTGTGGGAAAAAAAAAAAAAAAAAGAGTTAGCCACTGACTTTTTTGCTACCTGAACATGCAAATTTAGGATATAGCAGTACTTTCGTTAAAACAGCCAAGAGTCAACAAAATCCATCACTCAATGACCTATGTTACAAAAATCTCTCTAGCAAGAGGCCACAGCTATGGGGAGCATACACTTTCACTGTAATCTAATTTTCACAAGCAATTGATCTTTTGCCTCCTGTCTAGAACAGCTTTTGCTTGAACACACAAATTTATCATCTGTGTTATCTAGAAGCTCTAATTTGAATAATCAAGGCAGCTTTTTTTACTGTCATGCACTTGAGACTCACCACTGACAACCAACTAAGCAGTGCAGTAGGAAAAAGCATATGGCACAAGCTGACACTCCAAGCCATTCCAAGTTCCATGAAGAAATTGAATCACTTGCACAAGTAAAAACATTGACCTATGGAATATTAATGCAAAAGGAAGATCAAATCCAGACTTTGAGATAAAGATGTGCATGGTGGACTTGTGCATTTGCCTTTTCTTCTTATTAGATTTGTAACTTAACAACCTGGTTTGTGCCAGGACTAAAAGTCCCTGTCCTTTCACTGCTGCACAGCTGAATACACAGGAGCACAGAACAGTCAAGGTTTGAAGGGCCTCAAAAGATTATCTGGTTCAACTTAATGGGAAACAAAACAGAGATCATACATCTAGCACCCTATCCAATTACATCTTGAAAACCTTCAATGATGGGGCTCTACCATGTCCCTGGGAGGTTTTTCCCTGCGACTGATTTTTCTCACAATAAAAAAAAAAAAAAAAAAAGTTCTTACCTGACTTCAATAGTCTTCCAATGCAACTTGCACTCACTGCCCCTTGTGAAGGGAAAGCCTCCATCCTCTTTGTAGCTGCCTGTATGTTCCAGAAAGGCAGTAAAACCAAATTCTTCTCCTAGTCTGAGTTAAAAGCCTTCTAGGAGTGCTCATCCTAAACACAGCTGCCTTCAGGAACTGTAACACAACTTTGCCACATTCTCAGGGAGCTGTGGCAGATGTATCATCCTCAATTGGCACAAAGTGTAAAACAAAGGCATGGGTAGGATGTGAAGAACGAGTGTTAGGCTGAATACTAAAGGCTTCAGAGCCTGAAGGCCATCTGCTGACAAGACAGCTAGTTATTCAACTGTTACTGATGGCTTTCAGTGTAAAACATTATGTTTGCAAAGGAAAATGCAAGCTAATACTTGAAAATGTTTAATATTACTCATATTCCTTTTACAGAAGCAAGAAAATAGATCATCAATATTTGATTATTTCAAGATTTTGCTCCATCAAATTCAACCTGCCTGATGTTTTTAGTAGCTTGATTTTCAATTATGTCATTAGTTATTTTTAAAAAGTTTTTGTGAAGGACAACACAAAGTACAACCTGAGAGAAAAGACCACTGGGATGGTTGTTGAGGTATTTAAAACCCCCCTAGTGAGACTGAAAGCAGCTGCTAATATTCATGGAGTTAACTGTTTTCAGAAAAAGTGGTTTTCTCTGAACATCAAAATTAACAGATATCAGAAAGCATACTTCCCTTGTGCTGAGAAAGAATTATTTTAAGCATTTCACATCAAACCATGTCATTTTTTATTTGAAAGAGCCATTCCTTCCTGGTTTTAAAGAACTCTTAACATCCAGTGCAAGGAGACACTGCCCATAATCTTAAACTACTTTGGTAGCCAGTGCAGAAGTACACCTGGGGCTGCCCTTAGAATATCGGAGGGCACACTTCTGTTCATTTTTTCTCCCCGTGTCACACTCTCCTTCCTTCAGACAATTTACTAGCTTCCAGAATCTCCAAATACATCCACACTTGATTTCTTGCTGTGCCTCCCATTCATAACCTGTGAACTCTGCTGTGAGATTACCCCTACAGCAAGGGCCATGTTATCTGTGGTACTCAGAGGGCAGCCAGCAAGTCAGTGTGGGTAAAAAGAAACTCAAAAGACCAACAACAAATTAACTTCCATAAGACGCATTCAGTCTCACTTCACCATTACAAGCTATGCCATGAGCTTTCCTCCTCTTGATTGTTATGCATTTGAGAATCACTTGTTCCTCATCATCTTTAAGCAGACTAAAATCTTGTCTGCTAAAATCTTGATAGCTGTGCCATCTTCGTTCCCACAGAACACTGCAGTTACATTTTAATTTCAACTGCAAACAATATGCATTAACATCCTACAAATACAGGTTGGAAATAACTATTGTAACCAACTTACAAATTGGAAATTGCAAACAGGAAAGTCTTGTAATATTCTGGTAGACTGCTTTACTTAGACATATTGTGTTACCAGTCTCCATCTTTTGTTTCTTGCCAGTGGTGTCAAACATTTACTGGTTACTACAAATCTGTCAAGTGAGAAACTCAAACAACTACTCTGACTTTACAGAAACTGCTGTGCTGCAGCTGACTTCTCCTTAATCAGACTGCAAACATCAGCCTTTAAGGGAATTATATTCTCCAGTTAATGCACCTCTGAAAAAAATTGTTTTATCCTTCAGATATCCTACTCAGCATACCAGTGGGGAGGTACATGTTCCCCACACAAGCCAGACTGGGATCTTTCAAGTAGTATGGAATCAAAACAACATTAGCTGGAAGAGATTTCAGGAAAGCTCTAGCACAGCCTTCTGCACAGAGAAGCCAGCACCAAGCTATGAATGCTAAGAGGAAAATCAGTTGCAGGCACTCTTCCCTTTGCCCACAGTAGGAACAAGAGGGTAAATAAAGTGTAGAGCCAAATAACAATAAAAAGCTCTAGTTTTATGTATGTTCATCTGGAGAACAGTGATAAACAACACCTTCATGGGGCTGTTATAGGATACATAGCAATGAATTTGCAGCAAGTTGCAGCAGAAGTTTTAAAAAAATTAAAATTATAAAGATTCTTTACCATCAAAGTAGTCAGTAAAAATAGCTGCTCAAGCAGAAACTACAAATTTAAAAGAGCATTTAAAACTGCAGCTATATTCCAAAGGGTATTATCTCATAGGACATATGGAATGCAGACAAGACTGTTCCCAGTTCACATTTTGAGCTTCTTTTAGATTGTATTATCAGTTGTGACCTGAAATTTCTCTTGTAGCAGTCTTTCCCACTTCCTCCCCACAAACCATGCCATAACCATAGCTTACTGCTATCACTGAGAGAAACCTGTCTTGCATGCAAGATCTACCACCATCAAGTAAATCCTGGGATTATAGCATAAATCCTCAATTTAAGCTTTTCAGCATTCAAGATACACTATCTCCTGCACAATCTTCCTGTACAGACTGTCATTTTCCACAGTCCCATATAGCTGCTTAACACATTTTAAATTGTAGCCATTATTCTCACACACACTCCTTTTGCCTCTGACAGATCATCTTGCTGCATTTCAAGATCCATGCTTACTGAATAAACATGGGTCCAGACAGGATATGTGCAAGTATCTAACTTGAGGCAAAGCTTCTTTTTAAACCCTTATAATCCCAAAGTCTTTCTCTGTCTGGCTGTTCTGGCCTTAAGTGCTGCCAGGGAGATTTATTAGAGAAATTGTGTGTGCCACATGCACACACTTGCCACAAACCAAGAAGCCCCTTTAGTAATACCTCTGGTCCAAAGGCCAATCCATGTCTACTAGATCCCCAGACCAGAATCTCTCACATCTCTACTGCTAAGCATATCAGAAGCAGAAGCTGCCGAGAGGCAGCTATGCTTTTCCTTTCCCAAAAAATATACTGGAGCAAACAGATACTATGCAGAGCTAGCTGGAATGTATAGTCCCACAGGAAATTCTGTAGGTGTGTAAACGAAGGCTCTAAAGAAGAGTGGCAGCATGACTAACACCAGGTTAAGCTTCAAGCTTTCAGTTCAGGACCACATGTTTACGTACACAGTTTATATCAGAACTTCTGTTTACCCAGCCTGTCAGTAACTTCTGCATACCAAAGCCTGGCCCCTATTTCTGTGGCCAATAGGCTTTCTTAAACAGACTTCATAGACCTAGATTCTCTAAATATTTTTGCTTAGTAGACTAAACCACTCATCTACATGTTTGCTGATCTCTTTGAAGAACTACCAGACATTTGAAAAGCAGAACCAATGGTGACTCTTCCCAGATAGACACTAACCCTGCCTTATATTGTAGTTGCTGCTGTTTAGCACAATAGGCCTGACAGTTGGTTAACAGACTTGCAGTTCCCCAGATCCATCACAGAAACCTCTTCATAGACTGCCACCACATTCATCACCCTTTCTGCTCCTCAGGAATAAAGCTAGGGTACATTCACCATGCCTTCCTCCTCAGGGACTACACTAGGGAAGGGAGTAGGATATATTTTGCTAATATTAATCCAGATGTCTCAACTCTGACTTAGAAGAATTCTTGGGCAAATGTTATGGTAACTTGTTAGTGCTCTAGTCTATTTATACTATAGCTGCAACTAGACCTGTTGCAGCTTCTTCTAATTGAGACGAATCTGCTGAGTGTTTCAAAGTATATGTTTCATACATATTTTTTTTAATCCAGTAAGTGTACACACATGCACACACCATCTTGCAAGGAGGAAGAATTTCCATCCCCATGTTAAAAAGTCAGAGAAGGTGAGACCTCTCAGTCAGTGGCACATTTGTGAAGAGTTTAGGTACTTTCTTTCACAGCTGTCCATTAGGAAAACAGCTTCCCCAACAGGAAAAATTCAGAAGCTTTGACAAGAGTATAAAACATACAGTGAACTATAAGATGGTCCTATATAAACTAGGTTTTGCAAGCGTCATCTGTGCCTGTTATAGTAACTTAACATATGTTAAATAAAAGTATTATAAACAGAGTTCAAGCTTTTCACAAGCTAAGCAAGCCCAATTTCTAATGGTTGGTGCCATTTTTATAATGCTCTTATTCATTGTTCTCAGGAAAGGGAGCTTGAAAAAGACAAATCCAAAAGGTCATTTGGCTACTCTTACACACTACTTGCAACATCTTTTGTGCATGTGAAAATATATTCTAAAACCTCAGAGGAAGCGATTGATAATAAATAGCTTACAAAGTAAACTACTCTGTGCCATCTGAATAAGATACAGAAGATAGACAGAGGGATGAATTCTAACTTCTAACTAGTTTAATAGGCTTTAAAGCAGCACATATTTCTATTCAACTCTATTCTCAGTAGTAAGATCTGTAATTTTAAGGTAAATTCATTGCATCCAGCATACCATTGTTTTTCTTTCTCATTCAGCTCTGCAGAATCCTGGGCAAACAAGTTGCTAATTGAATCACAAACAATTTTATTCTTTGTTGTTGGTTTGTTTTTTTTTTTTTCCAGACCCAAAACAAGAGTTAAAAGTTAATGCATATAAACCAAAAAGCTGACCTTTGACTTCAGAAGAAAACTGAGCCAGATGTCGATTTACAAAGAGCCGCAGTTGATGATTCAGATCACAGTATAGAGTATTAATGTTCCAGGAACGAATTCCTGTTAAAAAAAAAAAAAAAAAAAAAAAAAAAAAAAAGGAAAAAGTAAGCTATCTTTGTCATTACATCTACTCCAGAAACAGAAGCAGAAAAAGAAAGGTGAGCAGGACACCCAAAGACCAGGGATGCTCTACTAGATTAGCATACTTAGGATGGAGAAGGTCTTCAGAAGCAGAGGACCATAAGATACTTACCTTGCATAAGACATTTTTCCTGAAGAAATGAAGTGTTCCATGAAGGACATGCAGTAAGCAAGTCTCCATTCAACTTGGACTTCATGCAAGGGAAACCAACAAGAGATGAAGCCAAATGAATTACACTACCCCCTAACCAAACAAATACATTATGTTAGTTTTACATCTGCACTCTCCAGCACTCATCACCAGTAGAGATGGGCTACTGTGTGGTTATGCTACTGAAAACCTTCTTTGCCCTTATAGCCTATGCATCCTCCAAGCCACAAAAGCCCTCTACTCCTCCAACTCACTCTGCCTAATCACTCCTTCAAAGACACTGAGATCCTACTGAGACCATTTGAGTCTGTTCTTTAATCTTTATAATTGCCAGCTAGTTGCCTTCATATCACAGCAGGAAGGTGGTTCTGCTCCCAGAGCAAGTAGCACCAAGCCATACAGAGGACATCACCTTCAGACCTCAATGTGAGCAGGTGTACATTCTGGAGGACACCAAACACTACAGACCACAGATTTTCACATCCCAGTAGGGAGCAGCCTTTCCTAGATGGTGTGACTCTACACTGTGCCACAGTGAACCAAAGCAGGATATCACTACAAATACCTACTCTAGCATCTGGTGCTGATGCCTGCTGATATTCAGATGTTGAAGGCCAATGCCACAGACTTCTAAGGTTAACTAAAACAAGAATTTCAGCTCCAGTATTTATTGATGGAGTCCTCACTGAGAGTTCTTTCACCATCTCTCTTGCATAAAAGACATAAAAGTTGCATAAAATGCATAAAAGTTTTATTGCCTCTATTATCTACTTTCTTTCAAGGTAACCATGTTAATTTTCCATGGAGAGATCATTCCCATTTACTGCAGTTCTAGCTCTCCATGTTGTGCAACAGCTTTTGCTGGCCACTGGTGGGAGAAGATCTTCAAGGATACACACTCCAGCTTTCTACACATACCAAGACAATAATCATTGCATCACACATGTCAGTAGTCTCAAGGCCTATAGAATCTACAGCAGCTAAAAAAACCTTTGTGCTTGGTTTCTTTTTCTGGTGACAGCTGACACAGTGGAGTAACAAAGTTTATTTATGCTTATTTACTGACAGTATTCCCTTCAGACTGCACAAAAACTCCTCACTAAATCATCTGAGCTTCAGGGAAAAAAAAAACCAAACAAAAAAAAAAAACCCAGAAAACGAAACAACTTACCAGCACAGCGCCTTTCAATTTGGACACGGGATACGAAGAAACAAAACACACAGAGCATGAAGATGGACAAAGTGTTTTCCTATCCTACACTCCAAGACAGCATAATTGTTTAACCAAATGTCCAGTATAAGAGAATCTTAATGCAGTAGTTATGAGCATTCTGACCTGGACAGGAACAAGGTGGCACTCTGCAGGGCAAATCCTGCTGACTAGCTGCTGTGTCATGGTCATTGTGTCCTACTGCAGCAATAAGTGCTATTTGAGGTACTGCTACATCCTCTAGGATGCAGAAAGAATAGGTGCTCTTTCAGAGCAAGAAAGGGAAGAGTGGAATTATCGCACTTGTTCTCATATTTGCAACAATTTATTCAACATTTTCTTCCCTACAGGTAGTCTGAATCTACTCATAATCTCTACAAATCTGCCACAATTCCAATTTATCACTTCATGGCACATAAGCCTTGCTGATTAGAATCCTCTACCATGAGAGTGTAGACTATACCACAATAAGGGTAAATAGTCTAGCTCTTTGCAAATGCAAAGCCTAGACAAGGGACCATGTGACTCATCAGTTTTCCATCTCATTCTTTATGCCCTTGTGAATGTTTTATTTCCTGCTGAGGTAATTAGCTTAAAACATTTGGACTTTCTCCCCAGTACTAGACCTAATCTTATGGATATTGTTTCAAAATTGGACAAAAGTAACACAGTAACAAAAAAATAAAACTAGCATTTATCAGACAGTATTTTGGAAAAAGTGTTGTTCAGATATCACAATGTCACAGCCTACAAAGCTCTATACCTGGAAATGAGCAGGTTCCTATAATGCCCTGTAACCACTATTGCATTCCCCTGAACCAAGGTATAGAAAGAAGTCAGGAAAAACATACTTTTTATAGCAGTCAGGGCAAGAGATTTATTGACTGAAAAAATTTTTTTTGTGGGGCTTTTTTGATGGGTTTTTTGTTGATTTTGTTATTTGCCTTTTTTTTTGGTTGGTTTTTTTGTTTGTTTGGTTGTTTTTTTTTGTTTGTTGTTTTTTTTTTTTTTTAATGCAGACAGGGTGCCACAGCCAACAGGACACAAAACAAACCCTAGCTTTTTCATCCTTTGTATATTCACTGCTCAGCAGCTTGTTCTACCTTCACATGAGCCCTCTACAGCAGCTAACACTTAAGTAGGAATCATCATTTCCACATTTCTTGAACTCCCTGAATCAAGAGTGCAGCTGTCTACAACATCATAATATGCTGACTATTGACAGGTCTCAAGATTGCTGTCATTTTAACTATTCTCATTTTTCATATATTTCAATTTGCAAATATTGGTCCATTTTAAGAAGAGGTCATCCTCCCATTTCATAGTGGAGAAAACTAACTTGCTGGAGGTCCCATTCCATATAAGAGGAAAGACTGAAATCCAGGTTTCCAGCTCTGAGTGATTCACTTCTACTGCCAGTAACTTGCTAATACTGCTGAAATGGCTCCCTCTCATGCAAATGAAAGTGTTTACATCTGGCAGAGTTTCACCAGGTTTCTAGTCAGAGAAGGCCAACTGTAGAACTTATTTCTATTGTGGCAGTTACAATTCATATTGCAAACATCATGTTTTTCCTCTGCAGTGGGAATTCTCAGGTTACTGATATGTAACTGCAGAACTGGAGTGAAATCCTTTAGTTCACAGTCTGATCTGTCACCATTTCAAAGATTCTGACAATGGATAAGGAGGTAGGTTAGCACACCAGTTCAGTGAAGTGCCAAGTGAAGATGATCATCCTGCTGTGCAAGAAGCAAGAGTGGCCCTTTCAAAGAAGGTCTTTCAGAGGCCAGATGGTCATAATCAGATCTACCACTCCTGAACTAAAGCCATCCCTTGAAAAAGGGAATGAAACACTCTTCATGAACAAAGAGGCCAGCCAACAGAGATAGCTGGAAAATATGCTGAAGTGAAGAAGTTGTACAATATTTGACATTTTTACACCCACCCTTTACCTAAATTGCTCTGTCCATCTGTTCTTCAGTAATGCTGATGCTTGGCAAAAAAACAGTCACAGAATTATCTCTGAATAACACAGTTTGGCCAATAGTTACGACTATTTCAAACCAACATGCCTTGGAAGTGGGGAGCTGAGGGGAAGAGTGAAGGTGAGTCAGAAGGTTGTTACTTTATTTCTCAAAGGTGTACTAACTGCTTATTAGAACAAGAATTCCCTTAAGGTCCTGATGTAGTTGATCAGCTCTCCTTTGTCTTTTGGTCAGAAACTATCAGAAACTGCCATAAGGGAAGAACTATCATCTCAGCACCTCCTTCCCCCTTACTGCTAAATAACACTGCATCTAACATACAAAGACTAATTCATTGCCAAGACCTCTGGATGTTACTAAAATATGGCTAACAGAGGCTAATGTTACGGCAGACCCATCCTGCATTGTGTCATTCCTGAAGCAGGTCACTGTGTGACTAGTCCTCCCTCACTCTGGTCCATGCGGCTGCTCTATAGACAGGGAGAAGGCATACTACAACAGACCCCTGTTCACAGCTGTCCCTGGGACCACAGTGAACAGTTCAGCAAGACAATTCCTCCATCAAGACAGAATTTTGGGGTAAGATGGAAATAAGATGCAATCTACCAAACCACTAATAAAATAAAGACTGAGGGGAAAGAGAACGACAAAACGTCTTTAAGCTTTAAGACGTTCAAAAACTGCGTTAGCTACATGTTACTAATGCATGTAAAGCAATGATCAGGGGAGAAAAAACAACGGATGCCGCAGAGACCGGCCCCGCACTGCGCCGGGGATCCGAGCCCCGCCCGGCCTTGCCCTCCGCCCGGGCCCCCGCTGGGCCCCACGGCTTCAGCCCCGGCCTCCGCCCCGCGGTCCTGACAGCGCCTCGACCCTTCCCGCAGCCACCGCCCGCAGGCCTCCGCCGCCGTCCCGCCGGGAGGAGTCGGATGAAGCCCTGCGGCGAGACGGCGGTGCCGCAGGGCGGGGAGGGCACCGGCAGCTTCCTCTCGTCCCAGGCGGCGGCAGGGACGACGCGGCAGGCGCGCAGTTCCGCGGCTCTCAGGGGCAGGGATCGCGTCCGCCTCGCCCCGGCCCCTCCGCCGCGGCCCCACTCCTCACCGCGCTCCAGGGCGCCGCGCAGCGCGCCCCGCTCCGGCTCCGTCCCGATCTCCCCGATCACGGCGAGCAGCGCGTGCCGCCCACCACCCGGCGGCGCCGCCGTGTCCATGGCGACCGGCCCAGCCGGCGTCTCCATGGCAACGCCGCGGCAGCTGCTGCAGCGCGCGGTCACTGGCGCGCGGCTCTTAAAGCGCCCTGGCTCCCCCCCCTGATTGGCCGAGCTGGCACGTGGTCCTGCACTGCTGCGGAAGGGGGCGTGGACTGCCCCTCCGGGCCCCGCCTCAGCTCGCGCCCCGCCCTCGGCCCCGCCCCGAGCCCCGCCCCTCCCTCGGGCTCTCCCGCTCCGCCCCGCGCCCCGCGCGGCCCCGCCGCAGCCGCGCAGCCCCGGCGGCGGGAGCCTCCCGCTTCTCCGTCCGCACCTGCCGCACCCGGGCTGCCCGCCCAAGGCAGGTCCTGCCGGCACGGCGACTGCCGGTGAGCTCCCGCCGGCTCTAGGGTGCGAGGTCTTAGTTCCTTCCGTCAAGATGAACAGAGCGGTACAGCGACCAGCTCGGATGCTCAAAACCGTGAGCGAGGCTCAGACCTTTGAAAGAACAAATCGGGGCAAAGGGGTGTTGGTTTATAGTTTAGTTTAGAATTTAGTTACTTAAATACAGAAATCCACGGAGATTTTTAAATGCTTGGTGTTGAGTTGTTCCAATACCCACAATAAAGTCATAGAAGACAGCAGTTCTAAAGACTCCAAGGCTTGGTATTGTCATTCACCTTCCTTATCTCTCCTCTATTGCTTGCCCATGAGCAGGTCCCTTCCTGGTGGTTCTTCCTTCTGTTCAATTAAAAGTAAGTGTAATGCTCTCCAGGGATAAATAATGGGATTTCCTGGGTTCCAGACCAATGAGCTACAAGAACAATCTGAGCTTTGCTAGCTGCCAGTGCAAAGCTGATGTGAGCCGTCCATGACTGTACTGGCAGGCCGTGGTGTATGCAGCAGTTCTTACTGTCTGGGGTGACCAGAGAGGTCATATCTTTGGGCACAAGTTGCTCACAGTTCTGGCCAGCTACTGCTGAAAAGAAGTTCAATGCAGATGGCCTTAAGCTGAGACATAAGAGATCTGGATTAGATTTTAGAAAAATTGTTTCCACTGTTAGAGTGGCCAGGCATTGGAACAGGTTGCCCAGGGAAGTGGTGGAATAACCACCCCGGCAGTGTTCAAGAGGTGTCTGGATCTGTGACTGGATGATGTGGTTTAGTGTTTTAGGGGTTACAGTGGTAGAGCTGGGTGGATGGTTGGACTGGATGATCTTGAAGGTCTCTTCCAACCTTGGCTATCCTATGATGCTATGTGCAAAAGCTGAGCTACCCCAAAGTGTGAGACTTCTACAGGCTGAACAAGGGAGAGCCACCAAAAAGTAGTTTCAGGTAGAAAAATCCATGTATTTTCTGACAGAAAAGGAAGGACCACCCTGTGCCGATGAAATTGGGTAGAAAGGCAACCCAGCTATTATTAAATGACACAAGTCAGCAATAATATGCAGTGTTTCCTAAAACAGTGTCAGGTTCTGCCCTGCATTGTGCAGGATTTCCACAGGTGAGCTATAGTTTAGAAACTTGATGGACAGATAAGTCAACATCCTGCCCTCTTTCATTCTTTTGTACCCACCAAGACTGTAGTTGAAACCTCATAAGGTTCAGAAAGTTGGCATTTTGGCAAGCATATATGAATCTATAGTGTCACAGGACTCTGACAAAAGATAGTCAGGAAAAAAAAAAAAAACACAGAAAGGGAGAAAAATATAAAATAATTATCTCTGCAGGCTACAGATGATGTTACTATCTTATGGAGTTTTCTCAAATTAAAATCTTAAATCAAAAGGTGGTCTAGTTCTCCACAGATAAATTAGGAGATGGTGCAATAGGTCTTTTTAACATTAAACTATGATGACACCACCGGCTATGAACTTTATGAACTAAACCTTGTAAACAGGGAGAATTAGTATATCAAAAGGGTTTCATTCATTTCTCTGTGTTGTAACCTGCATGGCAGGAATAATTTAGTTTTAGAGGACTGCACTGAACAGGTAAATAAGTGAATAAAATAGAAAACCTGAAAATAAATGCTAGTGCATGTTAAATTCTATCATGAAAGTAGGATTGTAAATCATGGAGGGAAAAGATGACAACAACACATGAAGGTGAAAAATATTCAGGTATTTCCATAACAGCTGATAGAAGTACCTTCTGTTTTCTGGTGATTCAGTCTTAGTACTTGCTGCTTGTTTTTGACATGGTAGCTTTCCAGAGCCGCAGCTTTTCACTGCAGTGCAGAGATGCTCTTCCAGCTGGCTTTCTGCCAAGGAGAAATGAAACAGGAGACATGCAAACTGGAGTGAAAGCTTGAAAAGAATATCCAAACACAGACACTAGAAGCTCTGGGGAAGACTTTACAATTAAAACACTAATTCTGGTGATGTGGTCCATTTGCATTCTTCTACTGTACCATCAATTAATAGAATTATGGTATTTCTGTTGCTTTCTAATGTGAATCAGAGATGTCTGTGGTCATGGTAGAATTGCAGTAGGAAAGGCTTGAGTCCTAAGTGTGTGTGCACTGCATGAGACAGTGAAATTAGGTATTTCCTGTTTACTGAGTTCCTTTTTTCCCCTGTAAATTCACACTCCAGAACCATATAATATACCCATAGAGAAATGATGGCGTAAGCTTCTGCTTTCATGCACTGCAGCAGTAGCTGGCACCCCCATGAAAATCAAAAGCTGACTGTGCTGAATGCAGATATTAGAGGTCCTGACAAACATCACAGAAGGAGAGTGGCAAAAGCAGAGTAAAGGATTACTTTACTGAAGGATGAGTTACAGGTAAATGACCTTTATAAAAGGAGATTTAGAAAGTAGGATCAAAATAGCGTAAAAAGGATTTTCATAATATTGTGAGAAGAACAATCTACACTATTTCAATTCCTCAGTCCTTAAGCCTGGAATGATTACTTCCTGTGCTTCCCAGCTAAAAATTTCCAAGTGAATAAAAGTACTTCAGGGAACCAGAGACCTGTGACAGTACCCAAGTGAGGATAATGTGGTGAAATATAGTATCATTGTGGCTAGGACATTTCTAAGAAGCAGAGCAAAATCAGGTGACTACCTAAAGGGACTTTGTTCAGGTCTTGATCTCTCCTGTGGTGAACACAGCCATCCCTATGGGGAGCAGAAGAACCCAGAATTGATAATACTTTTATGTACAGATGGAGTCGTATGGTTGTTGTTTATACTGACACTTCCAGAATGTATTGTAAGATAGAGAAACAGAGGGCTAAGCCTTTCAGTTTGACCAAACCACATTTTTGCTTCTCTTTAATCCCATGGGTAATCAGAGTAGTACTCCTATTCCTTCCATTTTTATCTTACAGAAAGTGTGGCAAGATACTATCTCCTGTGCAATTTGGAACAAAGCTCCGAACAAGGCCAGGATATAAGGGCCAATGAAATTATCAGATATGGTCATTGTGTCAAGTGACTCAGAGCTTTGGAATTAAAATACATGTTTATCAGACTTTGAAAGGTACTAATTCATACTTTTATGGCAGTCCTTCTTTGAAGCCAAGGTGATTTTTAATCAATTAAATACTAAATACAAACTGGCGAGAATCCATACCTCTTTGTTTCATTTTTCCACATAACTAAAATAAGTCAAAATAATATAGCTGAAATGGTTACGCAAAGTACAACTCTAAAAAATCAAACATTACTGAAAGTTTTCTGCAGACTAAACTGTGTAGGTTGCCCACAGCCTTACTGAACAGTGCAAAGAAATGATAGTGCCACACTTTCCACCATAATTGTGCATGTCTTTCACAACTTCTGCTCAGTAAAGTCAAGCACTGATTTCAACATTTCTCCAGAAAAAGGTGCAGACAAACTGCACGATCCCGGCTTGTAATGAAATAACTCAATTGCAGTATTTCGTGGTGCATTTTGTGCAATTGAATAGGTTGCTAGTGTTCAGAGAAAGTGATATGCATGTAAATAAAGCGAAATCTTGAGAAGTTAATTTGGTCTGGCAATCACAGCCCCACCTGGCATGATCGAGTATCTGAGCTTTCTCGTTGTGGCATTCATGCAGTGAACACTTCCGTGTGGTCAGTCTTTGACAGATTAAGGACGCACATGCCCTGCCTTACCGGTAAGAGTCGTTGCCTGAGGGAGCAGGAGTACGTCGGGGGCGGTGCCGGGGCGGTGTCGGAGGGCGGTGCCGGGGGCTGTGCCCGGTACCGGGGCGGTGTCGGAGGGCGGTGCCCGGTGCCGGGGCGGTGCGGGAGGCGGGCTGGTCCCGCCGGCGGCGCCCTCCGGATGTCAGCAGGGCAGCATCGGTCTTGTTCGTCGGCCCGGAGCAGCTACAGGGGGTGGGCCGTGCCTGGCCGTGTCTTCATCACCCGCGTTCGATTTCTCCGCGGAGTGCCGTAGGGAGAGCGGGCAGCCCCGCGGCGGGGCCCGGGAGCGCCGGGGCGCCGCAAGCGCCGTCTGGGCAGCCCCGGCCGCGGCGACTCGGGGGACGTCGGGGCCGCGGCCGCTGCGGTCGGGGCGCCCCGGCAGAGCGGGATGGGACGCTCAGAGGATCTCCGCGCCATGACCGGGAGCGAGGGCGGAAGGCGGCGGTCGCTTCCGCTCCCCCCGGCGACTTGGGTGTCGTGCCGGCGGCTCTTGGTGACTTCACCCGTCGGTAGCACGCCGGGCCTCTGCACTCACGGCCCCCGAGAGCGGTGAATGCCAGGCAGTATTTGTTCCCAAAGTCATGGCGCAGAGAATAGCGCATACGGAAATTGGCCGGGTAGCTTTTAAATGCGTCTGCATCACAATATTTGCAATACACAGCACAAAACATAAAGCTAGTTTTGCAAAGACAAGTAGCATCCTTAGTCTTTTAGCAAGCTTAGCTATCTTGCTGGGTATTTTCGTTTGTTGTAACTAATTCTCATTTGAAATCAGGATCTGGAATTTGGTCCTTTTTCTAGGAATACTGTCCAGTTTTGAAGATGGGGCCTGGAGCTGCATTGGGACATGGAGAACCAGATTCAAAGTGCAAGAAACGAGAATGAGGAATAGCAGTCCTGCTTATTTGTTCCCATAGTTAGTGGTCTGCATTGGAAAGGAGCTTTTGGATGAAAATCAACTACAGCGTCAGCTCGCCATTGCAAATTCTGTAAGATACAAGAAACTTTGAAAAATCCTCCAAATATGAAAAATCAGACAGTCACCATACCTTCATTCATTGGAAGTCTGGTGTTGGACACGTTTTGTATGAAGCAAAAGGAAGCAAAGATTCATTTTGCTCTTTTATTCTTTCTTAGACAAAGGTAGCCATGCTCTGTTTGTATTTTATAATTAGACTTAGAAAAAAGGCAATCTGTCAGCTGAGGAGAAATACTTAAATGAAGACAAGTATATTATAAAGAAAACAGAGCATTTATTCTCATAGCATAATAAAGCTGGAAAAAGTGAGATTACAAATTTGACACAAATAACGGGCAGTCAGCTTTAAAACACACATAGATTTGGCATTTACAAATTTGACCACCTGGACTGAGTTTTCAATTTTGTCCTATTCTGGTTCATGTAAAAGTACTGAACTGAAAAAAAAAAAACAAGACTGGAAGGAGATTCTGGAGATAATGTAGTCCAACTTCCCTTTTCAGACCAAGATCAACTATACCCATTTGTTTCTACTTAAAAAAAATCCCAAATGTTAGGAATGGCATGATTTTTAGAACTTCTTTAGGCTTACTTTTCAAATATTTTTGCTTATTTCTGTTTAGTCTTTAACTTACACCTACTTGCAGTTCATGAAAGCAAATTCAGTTGTCCTCTAAACTGTGAATATTATTGAGAAACAAATTATTTGCCATCAACTTTTTTTTCTATTTGGAGAATATTATGGTAGCCAAATCTTTTGCCATCTTCTCACTAGATGCAGGGCTTAGCTTAGGCCATGCCAGTGGAGAGTACAAGAATTACTTCATGCATCTAAGGTCTGCATACTACACACAAGTATAATGCTTACTGTTTGCTGCTTTGTGGTTTGTTTGTTTGGGTTTTTTGGTGTTTTTTGTTTTTGTTTTTGTTTTTTTTTTTTGTTTTTTTGTTTTTTTGTGGCAGCAGAATGACATTGACTCAGTTTGTCAATTGCTTTATTGCCCCCTGAATTTGTGCAGCCAGTTATTTAATTTTATATAACATTGTTCTTACCTACATTGTACTTTGTCCATTTTCCAGACTATTTAAAAAAAAACTTTCTTCTAGTACTTCTAGTCCCTCTCAATTTCAGATTGCTTGTGGATTAATAAGTGTACTTATTTTGTGACCAAAGTGATTAAAGAAACAGTGGACTAGGAACAGCACACTGACATTTGAACCCTCACTTAAATGTACTTGTTTTGAACTGAGGATTATTACTTTCTATACCAAACAGGTTTTTTAGTTACCTTATTGAAACTTCATCACCAGTATGCTTCCCTAGTTTGCTTATGAGAATCCCATATAGATACTGCTAAAAGTCTTACTAGCGTAAAGTTGTTATTCTGCCACTTATGTCCTGTTGCTCTGACATAAGATAGCAGATCAATGTTATGCACCTTGTCTTTAGAGATCTATGTCGGCTCTTAACTCCTCTCCTTGTCTTCCAGATACAAATCTAATTTGTCTAAGGATTTGCTATCAAAGTTTTCAAGAATTTGAAAGGAACTTTGAGAAAGTGACCGGCATGTTTGCTGTTTCTAGTCTTCATTATCCACTGTGAATTTTGTAAGGTAACTGTTAACACTTCTAAAAAAAAAAAAAAAACATTTCAATAATACAGCTTAATATACATGCTGGAGCATCTTCTAATATACAAAGGAGCATCTTCTGGGATTTGAAGAACCAGCCACTAAAGCATCCCTCCTGTGTAGCAGTTGCAAATATTTGTAGCCTTCTTAATGTTCTTAACACGCATGTGCAAACTTGGATTTCACATTACACACAACATTTCTAACGTACTCATAGTTACAGTGTTTTCTATGTACAACCTTTTATCTATAATGTTGCATAATAAGAGTTTCTGTCAGGTAAGGTATAATTTTTTCTGATTCTGTGGTTTTGGTTCTACAACAGATTTTCAAATAAAATATACAGAATTCTCATCTATAAAATACAGAGAGGTGCAGAAATAAAAAACAACTTGCAAAAGTAGATTTAAATTACGCTATTCAAAGTCACTATTTTTTAGGCAAGAAGGTGAATGCTGGAAAGACAACAATACTGTCACAATTATGCGCAAGGCTTCTTCGATAACCGTTTGGTCATATAAACACAGGGAAATTAACAGGATTTCACTTTCCTGTGATATCCAAGAAAGGACGTACCCGATGGTGGCTGTACGCGATGCTCGGTCCGCGCGGGATCCCGAGCAGGGGGCTGTTTTGTACCTCAGATGAAAAGGGGATCGGGAGGGCACCGTGCGGACAGTTCCCGGCCCGAACCCGGCACCCGGTCCGGACCTCCGCCGCCCCCTGGTCCGCCATGTGTCACAGGTCGATGCATTCGCCCTCGAGCGAGCTCCGCGGACGGAAGACGCGAGGCTCTTTGTCTCTCCTGAGCTCTCGCGGAGAGGCCGAGCGGGCGGCGCCGCTCCGGGGCGATCTCGGGCCCCGTCCCGCTGGGTCCGGGCCCCCCCACGCCCCGCGTCTCCCGGTAACAGCGCGGGGCGGACGGGTCGCGTGCGCCAATCGGCGCGCGGCAAGATGGCGGCGGCGGGAAGTGCGGCTGGGTTGGACGACGGGCGGGCGGGCGGCGTAGGGCCCGGCCGGGCTCCGCAGCCGGTGGCGTCCGGCATGGAGTGCGGCGGGAGCAGCCAGCTGGACCCCGGCTTCTCGCAGCAGGACACGCCCCTCCTCATCGTGGAAGACTCGCAGCCTCAGGGCGCGGAGGAGGACGCGGAGAGCGCTTGGCTCGGCGTGCTGGCCCGCCGGCTGCCGGCCCGGAGTAGCCCGAGCCCCGTGCTGGTGAGCGCCCGGCGTGGTGGTGGCAGCACCACCCGCCCTTGCCCGGCCCGGCCCGGCTCTGACGCGGCCCCCGCCTCTGTCTTCCAGGACATCGTCCGCGGTCCTGCTGGCAGCCGGGCGCCGCGGGAACGATTCTCAGGTAAGGGCGGGCGCGGGGTCATGGCGGGTCCGGGTACCGCGGTCGCGCTGACGGCGGTGTGCTTGCAGAGCCCATGGAGAACCCGGCCCGCCCGAGCGCCTCTTCACCGCGGGGCTGCGCAGCGGAGGAGTCTGCAGTGCCCGACCGGGAGAACAGGTACGTGGGGTGGGCCATGGCGGCTCTCGGCCGCCGCCTCTCTGGCCTGCTGAGATCTCTCTCGTCCTGAGGACAGGCCGAGAAGGCGGGCTCGGTGGTGTAGCGGCCGTGCTCGGCCCCGGCCAGGATGTGCGGTGCGGAGGGCTTGGAGCGCCTGGTCGGTGCCAAGTGACCCCTCAGAACACGAGCCGCGGGAAGGCGGCCTGCAGGAACCCCAGCGCGACGTTAGCGAGTCTCTCTGTTGCAGTGCCCTTGGAAAGGCCGGGGAACGAAGTGAAGGTGATGTTGAGGACTGTGCTTCTTCGCCATATGTAGAAGGTAACTTACCCATTTCAGGTCGGTTTTTTTGGGTTTTGGGAATCGGATCGACCGTCTGCAGTTTTTCAGTTGAACTGACTCATCTCACCAGGGTAATTGTGCCCGTAGTAATAGGTCAGAAATTAGCATCCTTTTCTGAAAGTTTATTTGTATGCTTTGGTGTTTGAAAAAAAGAAAAAAAAAGAGGTTGATTTATTATTGTTAGAATGGATCTTCAAGATTTGAAGGTGTTTTAGAAGAAGCAGGGATGCATTGTGATGGTTAGGAAATGGAGCCTTATTATGAACTGGCATAATGGTTGTTGTCATCAGACACAGGCTGTGTATTATCACGATTATTTTCTCTTCGTGGAATGGAAGTCTGCTGCAGTTCCTAATGGCATTACATAAACCCTTGCTGATTAATACAGATTTTTGAGTTAATGGCCATTGCCCTCTTCTGAGACCATATTTTAATTAGTACAGCTGAGTTCAGATCAGTTAGTTTATTCAGAGTTTCAACAATAGCCTACATACTTTGCATGTTAGAGGGTATATCTTTTGCCCTTGTAAAAGTGATAGATGGCTCTTGATTTTTTCTTTTTGGTATGTATGTTTGTAATGGATGTCTGGTGTTAGATACAGGCATGTCACAGCTCCAGTTTGGAGTTCTAGAACTGTCGCAGAGCCAGGACTTTGAGAGTGACTTGGTGTCCAAAGAGGGAGATGCTGGGCGTCCGTCCCACTCTGGGCCCGCTGTCCTTTCTTCCAGACTTGTTAAGAATGAGTCTAAATATGGTAAGTGAAAATGATCATAGATGTCTTCTTGCTACTGTGTGGATTTTATCTGGTTTCTTTAAATTATAAATGTTACGGTTTTTTTGACAGGAAATATGGTGTTAGTAGTTTTCAAAAATGAGCTCACAGCTCACTGATAGTTGCAAAGAATTTTGCCCCCTCTTTCCTTTGGACTAATTAATTTGTTTTCTTGTACCTATCCAGGTGCTATCATTGATTCTTTCACTTCTCTTTCCTAATCGGTTTCCAAAATATTTAGACAATCCAATACTGAATTCCCTCCCTGGTAAAAACCTCATCCTGGTTTGTTTTTTTTTTTTTTTCCTTCTTGTTATCATAGATAGTTCAAAATTAATTTTTTTCAATATAAGGCTTGCCTTGGTATTTGTGTAAATTACAGACCTACATTTTTTTATTTGTATATTAATCCAGGTATTTTTCTTTTATCTCTCTTCCTAGAACTCTGTGCGGACAACATAGAAACTGACTCCAGCACAGAAGCACATACCGCTTTGGAAAGCCAGGCAGAGAAGTCTGAAAGGTAAAGCAGTCTGTTTTCTTTGTAGGTTGTTTGCTGTAGGCACACAGTTTGTGGTAATTGGGAGTGGGGCTGCGGCTGAGCCTCATCCCCGGTGGGTACAGCTGTGAAAAGCTGGTGAGTGGCATTGACAGCAATGAGCCATGGAGTGCCCAGGTGTGCTGACCAATCACCAAAGGGAACAGAGGGCACACAGGTACAATGCATGAACATGAGGGGTATAAAGGGTTGGGCTAAAGACTAAGAAGAACAGATGCTTGAAGCCTTTTGAAGTGGTATGGTGTTACTTTGTACAGGTTGAGGCTTTCTGAAATTGTATGAGGATATGCTGCAACAGTTTGTGGACATTCTAGAAGGTGATTTGTGTCTTTTGTTGCTAGATTTTTAGATGTGGGAGAGGGTTCAAGGCAAAAGAGAAAGGGAAAGATTGTACACTGCTGAGACCTTTTTGCAGCAGTGCTGACTAAGGTGTGCTCTCAGCATTCCTCGGTGAGAAAAGATGTGATGTCAAACTCCTAAACACAAAGATATTGATAGGTTTGTTTTTAAGGGCAAGTTCGCTGCATAATAAAATATGCCAGTAATTTTCCTAAAATGGTATGACTGGACTATACTAGAAGCAATAACTTTTGTGACTTAAAATGAATTATCTTGAAATAACTTAATCACTGTAGCATGGGCTTTGGCTGCACAGGAGAAATCTGGAGGCTAAGTGGTGGGTATTTCAGGATGCTTTTGCGTATTTGCTATTGTAAGCTTTGTTTTAACTCTTTTTAAGTGTGAAACTTCAGTTTGTTGAATAGTATTTATTCTATCTGGTATAAAATATATATAATATTTAGCTCATCTTGTACTGTTGTATTCTGCTGCAAAATAACGTTAAGGAGGTGAAGTGAAATTCCTAGAATCTGCATTGAATAGAAGTCAGTTGAACAATCTGTATTTCATTTAAGCATTGCTTAGATTGGTAGAAAATGTAAAAAAAACTATTTTGAAAGTATAACTTATCAAGGATGAAAATGCTGCTTTCAGGAGAAGTTGGTCTTCCTTCTTCTGTCCTTTTTTTCCCGTGTTATACATGAGGGAATGCCTTCTACCTGTTACCGATAGATTTTCTTTACAATGTTGTGGTCTTCATATTTTGAATTTCTCAGGTCAAAGACTGTGTCTTGCATTTTCAGAACTCTGCAGGAAGCAGAAGAGCATACCAGAAGGAAAATGCCTGTCAGTGGTGCCAGTAAAACTGAGGAATCCCTTGGCTCTGGTCATGAGGAGTCAGATATCTTGTCAACTCAGGAAGAGATGTTTCCTGAGAATCATGCAACAGGTAACAACAGACAAGCAGAACCAAAATGTCCATCCCAGAGATAGTCATAAACATCATACCTACTTGATCTTCACAGACATTTAGTGTTTTAGGGTGTAGAGTGCTGTGAGTATTTTTCATGTGATCTCAATAAAATTGAGAACACTTTGGAAATGAAAGGCCACAGCCTCATTCACTATAGTATGGAACAATACCTAAATGTCATTTCCTGTTAGAATGATTACTGGCTTGTTAAATACATTTAATTTCCTTTCTTTCTGTGCCCCTTGAAGAGCAAAACCAAAACCCAAACTTTTACCCTCTTCTGAAACTAATGATGCTCTGCCTTTGTAATGATAAACCAGCATGGATGAGTAGTGTAGGCAAACTTCTGCCCAATGGTGTCTGATCTTGTGAATGAACCTTCTATGTCCAGAAGATTCAGCAACAACCTTCTCCTCACGCTGAGTCAGTGGTCAGTGCAAGGTGTCTTTTCTTACAAGAACCTTGCCTATATTTGTATTGTAGTGCTGGATCAGGTGTGCCGATATAGGAGCCATTGGGGATTTTTTTAAAATTCCCAGGTGGGAAGACTTGTACAGTCTAAAATCTGTTCAGATTTTTCCTTTTTCATCTGAACTATTTTGTCCTCACGTTTCACATACTGAACTGTGATGTGAAGTCCTTCACCAGCTCTAAAAATCAGCTTGTCGTTGCCTATCTGAAAAGGAGCTGTGCAATAGCATGAGTTTAATTCCTTGGAATTTTCTGATCACTGGGGGTTTTGACAGTCTTTCTGTCTTTGTTTCCTTTTGTTCAAAGCCACTGCAGGGAGTGGCTGTCCGATAACCAGGGTGGAAGACAGAAGTTCTCTGGCATGCACCCCTGCTCGCAGTCTGCAAGTCCTGCAGCTCTCTGGACAGGCATTCCTTGTACAGGAGGGTGATTCCACGTAAGTGAAAAATGCCCAAGCTCTTTTCAAGAATTTCATTGCAGTAGTGCATTCCCCCTACTCTCTTCATTATTCAACTTGTGCTTGATTTTAAGCAATCGGTGTTTTAATTTTGCACTGTGAGAGGAGCATGGCCTTATTTTGCGGTGAAATGAACTAATGGTGGCCATGTGATCCCTGACTGTTGTTAGTCTCTTACTGGTGAACACCTAACACTCACCTTTCATGAGAAGAGTTGTATTGTGGCAAGCTAGAGCTTGATAAGAGAACTTAATGCATTTTTTAGTGAGGTGTGGTTTTCATTTCCTTTTGGTCTGCAGTGTCTCTTCAGGCCTAGTTACTCCTCCTCCTGTTTCCTTTGGACCCAATGCCCTTGTCCCCAGCAGTCCTACTGAACAGGGGAAAGCAGAAGGTAATGTTTTTCTGCATACTGTCTTTGTGTTTTCTGCACTGGTTTAGTCAGAGCTTGTAGCCTTTTCAAAATCTGTTAAAATTATGTTTAAAGAATAAAGCAGGACTGAGAACAGTGAAGGGGTAGAGGAAGGGAGATCTGTATTTGTGACTCTGTTTATGATTCTCTGTATTCTCTATCTGCTGTTGATAAATCCTGCAGAGCTATCGTAATTAAATTAGTACTGTTGACTAGTGCCCCTTCATTTGAAAGATAGGAAATGCTTTGTATGGCATACAGATTTCTGCTGGCAATTATCTTCTTTAGGAACAAGCCATTCTTGCTACAGGCAGAAATGTGTATTAAGTCTATACTGTAAGGGCAGTAGGAAGGACAGATAAGAATTGCATCATAATAGGTTATTTTACCTTAATATAGACAACTTCCACAATATTTGTAAAACCTTTCATGTGCTACAAGTGTGTATCCTAAATTGTGATGCATTAAGAGAAGTTATTCCATACAATACGTTGGTTGTTAAGTATTTTCTCTAAGCACACATTTACCATCAAGGATAAGATATCCATCCCTGCAGGCTTCTAGTATGATACAAAATCAAATATTCCTTTCTGAGAGATTACGGTCACAGAATGTGAAATGCTGTTAGAACAGATATTTTATTAGCTGGGGTCTGAATTTAGTTGCATTTTAATAAAGATAGCAAAAGGAAAAGAAATATCTCAGAAAAATGCTTTTTTAATGAGTTTCAGACACTTTTTTCTAATTGTAGAAGTTCTAGACCTGTAACAAAATAGTCATATGAATTTGTAACAAAACACTTGCTTCCTCCTTTGAAAGTAAGAATACAGATGTTTTTGTTAGTTTTTTTTTTTCCTTACAAAAGGAATGCTGCTGGAGACAAGATTTTACAAAGTTGAATACACCACTGAAGACAAATTTTTTAAAATTATGTTGAAAACTTAGATGTAACACAAGAATTTAGTGCTAATGTCTTTTCTGCTCTTTCAAACAAGATGAACAGATGGATATATCTATCCCTGGCGATGGAAGAGAACTGATGCAAAAGCAGAGAGGAGATATGCTGGTGGAGATGGCCCTCGGTTGTATCCCTCCAAGACCTCTTGTTCAGCCACAGGCTTCAACTCCAGTGTCCCAGAGTGCCCCAAACTTCTTTCCCGGATCTTTACCTGTACCATCACAACCAGAGTTCTCTCATGTAAGGGTTCATGTGTATGGCTTTTCTGAGGTTTTTATATGGCTGATGCAGAAGATGTGTTTGAGGCAACCTCTGTTCTTTTATGTTGAGCTTCCCTACTAACTTCCCACCAGTTGCAGTTATATGTTAGTCATACTGTGTGGCAGTTTTTCCTGCAGAGAAAATGCAGAGTAGCTTAAGAGGGCATAGTGAGTTACAGAACATAGAAGCTGTTGTCTTAGACTGTGCTGCCTTCTTATGCTGAACTGGCCATCCTGCAAAAATTGCATCATAAATTAGTTTTTCATTGGGCAAGACCTTAGTATCTTTTTTTTTTGTGGAGAAAGGGAAGCTGTTCCATAATAAATAATTTTTATTCTACAAGGCTAGAATTTATTTACTGCATTTCTCAAGTTGCTTATTCTTGCTGTTGTTTCCTTTGTGCATTTTGATTCTGGAAATTATAACTGTTAAAAAGGATTTAACAGACAGTTTGTGGGTTTATACCTTAATATTATGAATGTCATGAACTTGCTAGAAATCTTACTAGTTGAAGTAGTGCTTCTCAGCTGAAAACAGCATTCATGTTAATATAATAGATATCACAGAGAATCTTCCAAAACCCTTGGTTGTTCGAGTAAAAATAGCTACTAATTTGCCATATTTGCCCTGTATTTTGTGATTTGGTAGTGAAAGATACCAAGGTTTGTATCTGACTTTGCCAAAGATGTACTAAATAGTAATGTGTGGTGATAATTTTTCTCAGCAAAACCAGATCAATCATGGCTCTCGTAAATGTGTGCAAAAAAAAGTTTTGGGTGTTTTTGTTTTCATTGCTTGTTTTTTAATCTGTAGTTTTGTGCTAAACTTGCTGTGATCCATAATTCAGTGTAATTTTTTAGGAATAATAAACCAGCAATCCTACTTGGGGTGCCCTAATACTCCATGTCTCACTTTTTTCATTTTAGGATATCTTCGTTCCAACTCAGAGCCCAGAGAAGAAGCATGAAGGAGAAGAAAAAACTGCTGGTTTAACCTCTTTATATTTACCAAGGGATCTCTCTAGATCCACAGATGCTTTGTCAAAGATATCTACAGATGACTCTGTGTCACAGCCTCCTGAGTCCTGTAAACTGATGCTCTCTGCAAGTGCATGTAGCCAGCCCATGAATAGAGTTGTCAGTTCAGGCTCTCTGAGCGCAGGCCAAGACAGTGAGACCACACAGGTAGAGAGGATTCCTGAATGCAAGGCCTCGGACTCAAGACTCTGTTCTGTGGAGAATGATAATATAAAACTAAAAGTGAATGCAGGTGATCAAGCACCCTCTGAAAACTGTGAAAAAACAAAAAAGGAGGATGTAGAGACTGCAGGAATGCCTGTAGGACAGTTTGTTAGTGCAGGTGTTGCAGGAGATGGGCCATTAGCCTTTACAGTTCATCGGGAGATTGAGTCTATTTCTGGAAGTCAGGCTGTTGCAGATCAGTCTGGTGTGCCTGAGATTTTGTCATATGCTCAAGAGACTTCCAAACCTGAGGCAGTTCCTGAGACTCAGTGTGAAGAACAAGAAGAAAAACTGCAAGTAAAAGAGAAGCAAATAAAGGAAGACAGGTCTCTTGTTAATATAACACTTTCTCATAGCTCTATTCTTGAAAGGGAAGGACAGTGTCATGAAGATACAGAAGTGAATGATTCTTGTAAAAATAGCAAAAATGTAGCCCAGGAATTAGAAAAGGTTGGACCAGAATGTCAGGGAAAAGAAGCTTTGAAAGGTTGTACTTTTGATGCTGGGGAGGCAAAGAACATGGATAAACTGTCTACTAACATGGCAAAGCTCAATGAAGTTTTAGCTAAGCCTTCTGTAGGGAAGTTACTGGAGCAGCGCGATTTGCTTCCAAAGTTAAAGAGTGATGTCCAATCGGAAGTGGCATTGTGTGCCAAAAACAATCCCGATGGTTCAGAATTGGGACAGGTAATGATAATAAGCAATCAGCCATCACTTCAAGAGAGAGGGCTTGAAACACACGTGGTTCAGCACGAGAATCCAATACCAAAGAATATGGAGGCTACTGTTCTGACAAGGAATCTGGAGCAAGAAGGGCAAATGCAACCACAGGAGAAGGCAACTTCTAAATCCCCCAGTCCTTCCAGTGGTAAGTGAATTTAGGTTAGTAGTTCACAGGTGTATATTTTGAATAATGTCAAGGACAGCTGTATACAATCCTCAGTGTTTTCAGGGAGCACTGCTATTGGATGCAAGTTGAACAGCACTATACCTTACTGTGTTATATGCAGAACATGACTTTGCTGTTTTCCCCTGTGGTGTAATTCTTGTTCCTGACTCTCACTACTTTATGGTAAAAATGCAGGGCAGCTTGAGGAACTGAAAACGCTGTGACTGTAGCAATGTTCTGGGGTTTTTGTGACTTCTCCCCCACTCAAGAAGCAACACCAGCAGGCCCCTTGAAAGGAATAGGGTGTGTGGTAGTCAGTACTTTCCATCTTGTAGGTCTCCTTATTTTCTTTTTCCTTTTCTTCATTCTCAGAGGAGAACTTTCTTTGTGAGGGTGTACAGAGCAGCTTTGAGCTAGAAGCTAATATAGCAAATTTTTCTTGAGATTTTTTTTTTTTTTTTAAAGTAGAATGGCTTTTCACTCACATGCAAGCTGTGGCTCAGCAGGTATTGTCATGACCCATTGAAATAATTTAACATGCTATGTGTCATTATACAAGATGTGGGATACTGCACCTGTTTTGTTTGTGCCTCTTAGCTGACTTCATCTTTAAACACAGTTCTCTAGCCCTTAAATGAGAATGAACAAAGAATGACTTCAGTGTCAGAATATGTATTTCCCCCCCCTATGAAGTCTGTTAGGAAAAGGGAAAGACTGTAGGACCTCAAATGTTATTTAATGTTAAGTTGAATGATGAAGTTTTTGCTTACAGTATTCTTGATTTCCTTTAACTGAAAGAAGAAAAAATAGTTTTACTATATAGAAAATAATGCTTTGAGGGGATCTAGTCAAAATACTGGTCAGGAAGTTCAAAGGTATTCTGACTCCATTGCATTTTGTGATTAAAGATGAACTTTTCTGTGAACGAGTCCACGGCATTTGGGACTGTATGTTTTTTAAGACATTTTGGCATAGTCAGGAGAACAGTACTGGTCTTCAAACTTAAGAAGAGTACGGGTTTTATGAAATACAACAATAAGTTTGGCAGTACACTGCTGAAATGATGATAAAGATAAATAGCTGTAGTTACATAACAAGGCTAAATGTCAGGTTCCACTTCAGTATTGTCTTTCACATTTTCACAATCCAAAACTTCCTTTTTAAGAGAGCATAAACAAAATTGTGTTTGACTTTGGGTAATATTTCACCTCTCATACTGTACTCAAAATGTTTTGGTTTTTTTCTTAGACAAATCTAAATGCAATTTAAGCACATCACAGTTGGCTGGGTTTACTTTTGAAAGAGAGCTATAAGCCATTGTTTGAAGAAAATGAATTCCAAAATTAATGCTTGTTTGTGCTTTGTGCATTTGTATTACACTAAAGGGCTGATTGGTGTTCAATCAGGAGAGAGTTCAGGCTTTTGACCTACTCTACATAATTGCCTTCAGACTTGTGAAACATGGTGGAAAAGTATGTAGAGTGGTATTTGCTCTCCTGCCATCACTTAATCCTTAAGATATGAAGAGCTGTAGAGCATCCCTCTACTCTTAAAGCAGCTTTGTTATCGTAATAATTATTTTCATAATAAATATTTTAGGAGTCTAATCCTTTATCAACAAATTATGAAGCATAAATCAATAAGCACAAACTTTGGGTGAGGGCTTGCCAGGGGTACAGTCTGTCCCTTCATCCAGGTCACTGATGAGTAAGTTGAGGCTGGACCCTGCAGTGACCCCTGGGGACACCACTAGCTAACAGACCTTCCAGCTAGATTCTGCACCACTGATCACAGCCCTCTGAGCTCTGCCATTCAGCCAGTTCTCAACTGAACTTGCTGTCCATTCAGCCAAACCACACTTCCTGGGGTTACCTATACGGGTGTTTCAGGAGACAATTTCAAAAATCTTCCTGAAGGCAGCGTAGACACCATGCACTGCTCTCTTCTCATCTACCCAGCTAGTCATTCCATCACTAAAGGTAATCTGGTTGGTCAAGCGTGGCTGCCCCTTGGTCAATCTGTGCTGACTACTGATAACCTCCTCCATGTGCTTGATGATGACAACCAGGATTATTTGTTCCATCTTTCCATGGACAGAGGCACAACAGTGGTCTGTAGTTCACTGAATCCTCCTTCTTGCCCCTTTTGAAGATTTGAATGCCGCTGGCTTTCTTTCTGTCCTGAGGCATCTCTTGTACTCCATGACCTTTCAAAGAAGAGGGAGCGTGGCTTTGCAGTAACATCTGCCAGCTCCCATAGCACTCATGGGCGCATCCTATCAGGGCCCATATGGGTGGTTGGGGGTGTCAGATTTGTTTAAATGATCTCTAACCTGATCCTCCTTGACTGGGGGGAAGCCTTCCTTTCTCTATACTTTCTCTCTTGCCTCCAGGATTTGGGTTTCCATGGCACTGGCCCTATTAGTAAAGACTGAAGCAAAGCAGGTATTCAGTAACTCTATCTTCTCTGCATTCATCATCACCATGGCACCCACCTCGCTGAGCAGTATTTTCCTTAGGCTTCCTTTTGCTACTGATGTTTTTGAAGAAACCTTTCTTGTTGTCTTTGACATCCCTTGCCATATTCAATTCCAAATGGACCTAAATCTGTTACAGGTTGATGGTCATAAGAACATAAGGAAAGTTTATTACTCTTGATTAACTGTTTTCATTGATAGAACAGTTGAGACTGTAATGTGAATGAAAGCATTTAAGCTTTTAGGCGAGGCATTCACATTTTTTTTTTTTCAATTCTTGTGAAAGCTTGTTTGTATTCTCTTTCATGGTAGCCCTTGGTGTAGTAATTAGATTATGCTGTTGGTCATCACCTGTGCTGGTGATCATTTCATAAATTCTTTTGATCATTTGTTACTAGCCTGCCAAATGAGGATTTATAGGTTAGGAGGGATTGTGGTAGCTAAATCAACATTCAATGGAGTTGCTTCAGTTTTTAAATAAAACATTTTTTAAATGGAGACACGCTCTAGGCCACGGTACGACAGACATTCATAAGCTGTTCACAAGGAGGGGTGGTTTGCCTTCCAATGTGTGAGTACCATTGTGCTAGAAGGTACCTACCCACTGTAAAAGTACAGTGAAGTTCTTGGGTTGGTCTTCAGGATGTTGTGGTTGCTCAACCATGTCTTTAAAGCTTGTGACAGGCAGAGAGATGATAGTTTTCAAACAGATGATACATAATTGTTTGCTGATGGGGCATTTCTCTATGAGAGGATTATGCAAATTACTTCTCTATAACATTGAAAGTTTGCAAATAAATACATGGGATGAGGCAAAAGGAAAGAGCATTTTACTAGGTTTTTGATTTATTTGTTAAATCCTGCAACATCTGCACATAGTAAATCTACCAAGGCATGGTTTCCCTAATGGGATAGGCCACCTCAGCCATCATTCTAAGTATGTTTTAGGTTATCAGTTCAGTAGCTCTGCCAGTTCATTTCTGTCCTAACCTTCGTTTGTTTTTGACCTCATTTCCCTCTTCTTTGGAAAATCCTGAGCATCTCTGAAGCAAAGCTGCATTCTTTAGAAGTCCTGATCATGTCAGGATATTTAGTATCCCTTTTTTCTAGCACCTGGGAACAGCTGCATCCAGTTGACCAGTCTAGATTTTCACTGAGAGAGATTTTCCACATAAAATTTGAGGAATATCAGTTAGAGCAGCTGTTCAGGGGGGTTTTGTAGAGCACCTCTGTTATGCTTTTCCCTATTTCCACAGCACAGTGAATCTGTGCTTTTGATATTTGAACTAAAGTAGACCCTTGAAATTACTAATTCTGGTGCTCTGTGTCTTTTAGGAACCCCGTTTCATTTTACTTTGCCAAAGGAGGGTGATGTCATTCAGTCCTTAACTAGCATAACACCACCTCTTACTGGCCATCTCAAAATGGGACCCAGGAGACACAGCACACCAATTGGTGAGTTTGACCCAAGTGGCTCTGTTCTGCAATGAAAGCCTGGAAGCTTTTGATTCTTGGTGCAGGATGTATTAGGATAACTCAAACCTACCTTGGCAAAAAAACATTGCTACATTGCCATTCTGTGGGGAGGGCTTATCCCTTTCCCCACAGTTTCCATGTTTTCTCAGTCTCTAGTGAAGGTGTTTGCTCCCTGAGTACATGGTGGTACAGAGCATGTCTTCCTTGCATGTGGACCTCACTGTGGTCCTGCATACAACTCCATTAAAGAATGTAAAAGAGCCTTCTGAGTAGCAGAAGAGCTTAGACTACAAGAAGATTGCTTACAGTATTCATCATCTTTTATCAGGACTTTCTCTGCTAGGTTCACAAAACAGCACCCTGCAAGTGCTAGATGAAAAGAAGTCTGTTCTGCTTGGGTAGTAATAAATTATTCTGTCACAAACTATGGATAATACCTGTGCTACAGAATTTTCATGGTTCAGATCTCTAGAAAGGAGTTTCCACTACTGCAGCATTATGAATAATGCATGCAGTGAAGTGTCTTCAAATGAAAACTAGGACCTCAACCCCAGCAATGAGAATGACAGTAGCTGCTTCTTGTTTCTTGTTTTTGCTTTTCTGTTTTCAGTCGATGATACTTGTCCAGACAGCACTATAGCAACCAGTGATGTTACAGCAGAGGGCACAATGGGGACCAACAATGTCACTGTGGAAAGTGCAGTGGTATCAGCAGATGTGTCAGAAGTCTATGAGAAAGGAGAGTCTGGTGTGGTTCCTGAGTCAGATGCAAAACTTTCTCTGCGAATGAACCTTGTTACCCCTGTGAATGATGGGAGTGAGGAGTCCTTGCCATTCAGCTTGGAAAGTAAGAGAATGAAACCTGAAGTGTATGGGTCCTACTGGATCTCAGCCCTAACTCAAAACCTCTCTGTGGCATTCCCCAAGACAGTCTCTGAGTCCCTGTAATTTTTCTCATTTTTCTTTTTGGGCAGTGTCACTTAAATTTGTTTCTCTGTTTCTGCAATGCTCTAAGCAAGGATGAAGTGAGAGGAGAGGCCTCTGTTGTAAGGAAAGGTATTTCCAGCAGACTACGAATTGTGATGTATAGTGGCAATGGTACTCAGGACAGAAAGTGAAGTTTGATTGTGTTGGGTGGGAAAATACATACATACACACACACACACACACACACACATATATACATATATATATATATATAAAAGAAAACATAATCATAGGATTGTTTGGATTGGAAGGGACCTTAGAGATCACTTAGTCCCAACACCCCCTGCCATGGGCAGGGACACCTTCCACTAGGCTGGGTTGCTCCAAGCCCTATCCAGCCTGGCCTTGGACACTTCCAGAGTTGGGGCAGCTGCAGCTTCTCCAGGCAGCATGTGAAAGTGCATCACCACCCTCACAAGGAAGAATTTCTTCCTAACATCTAATCTGAATCTCTTGTCCTTTAATTTAAAATTGTTTCCCCTTGTCCCATTGCTATCTGCCCATAGAAAAAGTATTTCCCTTTTTTTTTTTTTTTTTTTTTAAATAAGCCCCCTTTTAAGAACTGAAAGTCCACAATGAGGTGTTTCTGGAGCCTTCTCTTCTCCAGGCTGAACAAGCCCAGCTTTCTCAGCCTGTCTCTGTAGGAGGGATTCTCCAGTTCATCTCATCATATTTGTTGCTTCCTCTGGACCTGTCCATAATCTGGAAAAAAATGTTTGACAGGATTTTAACCAGAAGAGTGACATTCAGTCTAATAAACTTGTAGAAACTTAGGTCTGTTCTGAGAAGTTGGACGGGGAAGTCTGGGCACCCTTTGTCCAGTGTTACTCAGCCTCTCTTCACTGAGCGTATGGAGCTAGGAAAGGTTGGGAGAGTCTTTTTGGATTATGCCAAAATCATCCTTCCCTTCCTTCTTGTTTCAGAGCCTGCAGCCAGTGATGGAAAAGATGGATCCTCTGCTGCTGCTGAGGCTGCTGCGAGGTAACTGGGCTTCTTGCTGGGCAGAGTTAATACAAAGGTCGGGGTAGATCCTTTTTCCACATATTGTCAGCTGCAAGGGAAAAAAAATTAGGAGACACAGAAGCAAGGAACATTCTAGCAGTAGATGTGATATTAACTCTTTAGCTCTTGCAGCAGGTTTTAATTACATAGGCAAAATAGGAACCCCACTTGTTTGTTCATTATGGGCTCTGTGGTTCCTACTAATTTCAGCGTTTTGCCTCCATTTGATTGTAGTCAAAGCCAGAAATTCATGTCTTGTGCAGTCCAGAATGCAAGTCTGCTTTATCCATCTCTTAAAATCCAAATACTTGGGTTTCTGCAATTTTCTGCAAAGAATCTCTGAGAAGTTCTGAAAGAGAATTGTCTTTTTGGTATAAACCTGATAGAAACATAATCAGTTCATGGATATACAAAAATCACAGATTAACATTTTGACCAAAATATTGTGTTATTCCCTTGGTCTTTTGATTTGTATGTGTCTATTTTAACTCACATTTAATGTCTAGCATTGCTTGATTTAGCTTGCAGGAAGTAATGTTTGTAAATACTAACAGGAATCTCAGTAGGAAGATGGTGACCTATAGTAATCAGAGTGAAGAATAGTGGTTTGAAGTAGTGAGAAAACATAGGAATAAATTCAGTATCTCTTGGTATAGGATTGCTTGCTAGATGGTATCATGCCTCAATGCTGAGTATGAGTGATAGTCATTTCTCACTGGTTGAGGATGGGATTACCTTTGTAGGTATGGGATGAATATGAGCTCTCAGGGTCTGCTTTATGACTGTCATTCCCAGTATTTTTGCGGTGCCATGAAATTCCTGAGAAGTAAGCCATAAAGGGTCTAACTGTGTCCCCTGGTGGGTACCAGAGGCAGTACATGCTGAAACTCTTGATGGTGATGCACTTTTCCACATGACGGTTTCCAGAATTGTTCCATTGCCCTTGGCTGTTAGGGTGTCTTCAGAAATGACAGAAATGCTTGTGCAATTGCAGCTTCATTCTTGATCTTTGAGACAGATCATATCAATCATTCTGTGGCTGTGTAGGTCAACAAGCTCAATACTCTTTGTTCTCACAAGGAGCTAGAGAATTCTTGTTTTGCTGTATGAGGGTTTTTCTCACTTCCTGATGCATTTTTGTTTGTTTGTCTTAAATCTGCACTGCTAGCTCCCAGAAAGCATCATCTGTGTTCAGTCGTGTCTGTGAAGTTCATCGAGAGGATGAAGCCAGAGGTCATGGTCTTTCCACTTCTCCGTTTAGGTAACTCCTCACAGTCTTTGCCTGCCAGTCCTGGTTGGATTTATATCCAGATATGTGTTTTCTACATCAAAGAAATTGTGCTAAGCCATTTTCTTTGGGTGACTTAGAAGGTTGGGGACAATGGGGTAAGTACACTAAATCTGTTTGTGTCTCACATGGTTGTCAGGCTTACCTTTAGACTGAGCAGTCATGTGATTCCAGATATGCTTCAGTGAAGTCTTTAGGTTTGAGAAAATTGAGATCATATTTAAGGCTGTTTAAATACCGTTTCTGTCTCCTCTTCTAAGATCTTCTGACCAGTTTTGTTTGTTGCTGCTGCTATTGTCCCCTTCCAAAGGACTGTACAGCTGCATATGTTACGGTGAGGAGGGTGCTGCCTGGAGAACTAGAAGCAGAAAACTGCTTCTTTAGTGTTTTCCAGTCTGTCTTTTGATGGGACAGTGAGGTATTGGTCTATGTAGAAAGAGTAACCTGCGTTTCAACAGTTACATTAAAGACCATAATGAATAGGGAGTTCCAGCGCTGGGCAAGGCACAGCCAGAAGGGAAGACAGTCACTCCTCAAAATCCTCAAGTACCCAAGGGAAGCCAAATACGCACTTCTAGTTGGGCTCAGTATAGTGTCCTATATGCTACCTGGCAGAGGAAGTACTTCTGGCAGAGCAGACAAATTCTAATGAAAACATTAGACAGCATTCGTGTTTATTCTGCAGGGTCTTCTTGCTACATGTGATTATCAGTTTCAAGCCAATCAAACATTGGGAGAGCCTGAAGTAACTTCAAGATGACCTGCTTCTGGAAAGTTGCATAGTTGGTGCCTAATGTGTGGAGTGTAGCAAGAAAACTTGTAGTTCAGAAAGCACTTAGTTCTGTACAGTGTCAGCCATACGTTTTACCACCCTGTGTATCACTTGAAAAGTGTTGAAAGTCTTTTTTATTATTATTTGAACTCTCTGAGCTCTGTGCAATTGTAAGAAGCAATTGAGTGACTTCCAGAGTGGGGGCTTTTTAATACTGCTTTCACTTGAGTGGCAGCATATTGGTTGTCTTGTTTTCTTAATCAATAGTTTTGATCTGTGCCTAACTGGTTTGCAGGGGGGATCTGTTCATTCTTCCTGGCACACAAGAAGATGCTGAATTACATACCAATCCCAGTGATTGGCAGTACCAGCAACAGAAGGCAGACAGCAGTGGTGGACAGAGCCTAATTGCTCAGAGGATGCAGCAGGACTGCCATCAACAATCTTCTGGTGCAGAGGATGGAGAGCCTATGGAGACTGATGTTGTAAGCACTCAGGCAGAAGATGGGAGAAGAATGCAGAGAAAACAAAGTAAGGCTGTTCAAATTGATCAAAGTCAAGAGAGGTGGGAAAACATCAAGAATAAAGGGGTGCAAACTACAGCAGACTGTCTTTTTACCCCAACAACTGTTACAACAGCAACACAAACATCAGAAGAAATCTGTAGACAGGTGGAAATGGGAACCAGTATGTCTGGGCAAAAACCTGGGCAACAAGATGTGAACATTCAAACCGACGAGAGTGGGGAAAAGGTTGTCGACACCTCTGGAGATGACACGGACTCTTTGCGCAGTCAGGTGGGATGAGGGCTGCTTTAGGACAGTAAAGTGTCCTTTCAGCCAGTAGATTCATTAACAGTTGGTTCTCTATTGAAAAAAGGCCAAGGACCACTTTAAAATGTTGATGTCACAAGCTGTCCTGAATCCACTGCTAAGGTAGCAATACTCACTGGACAGCATACATTTGGGAAGTAAATGTCTCCATATGTATTTTCTGGAAAAATGTGACAAGTTTTGATTGGTTGGTTGATTGCTTTTGTTTGGGATTGGGCTTTTTATCAACAGAAAGACTAGAAAAATTATTTTTTACTAAACCTGATTTAAGACTAATGTGTCCAGTGGGAAATAGGAGGTTAACAGGGCCATAAAAGGACAGTGCAAGATTGATGTGATACACTTGAGAGTCTACTCAATCAAAGAGTATCGGAAGCCACGCTAAACAAGTTTGCTGTTTCCTCCTTGGACTGTTGTGATTTCCCTTCCTCTATTTGTCAGCAAAATGTGTTTAGTTCTCCTTTGTTCAGGGTCTCCTGTGTTGTTGCAATAATTTGTAACAAGATGCTTAAAGGTTCCCTACTCCCGTACTTTAACGTGGCATGAAGAAACTGTACTGCAGAGCTAGCCCTACTCAGAAATAGTTTGCTTTTTGTCGTGGTCTGTTTTGGTTTTAGTGTATCCTCTTTATTACAGGGAGAGGAGGAATTTAACCTTCTTCACCCACCCAAAGGCCAAGTTCAGCGTCGCCACATGCGAACCATTCGAGAAGTGCGCACTGTTGTTACACGTGTTATAACAGATGTTTACTACATCAATGGTGCAGAGGTGGAACGAAAGGTAGTTGAGGTAAGTTCCTGTTTTTGTGGTTAAATGGAATGAGATATTGGCTGAAAAATAGAAGGAGTTAAACTGAGAATGCATTATGACTGCAGGAAGCAAGTTGAATGAACAAATCTGTGTGCTGTGATGATAGGGCTTTCTTCATGAGCAGACTTGCAAGCGGTTTACGGCAAAAGCTGTGGTTGTGATGCTGGTATACTTCATGCCATGTGTTCTCAGGACGCATTCAAGTCCCAAAGAACTCAACAAAAGACTTAACTATGTGCATCCAATTATTTTAAAAGTCTTGGAGTTTTGGCAGAATAGAAATACTTCAGAATGAGCAGAAATTCTATTAGTAAATAAAAATCACTTCTGCCTGTAAAATTGAACTACGTAAGATAGTTTAGCCTGTTTTGCAGTTCAATGTCATTTTTAACCACAGTCTTTTGAGTCCTGTATACCAGGTTCTGTAAGAGGTCTTCAAAAGTCAACTTAAAGCTGAGGAACAAACCAGCCTTTTATTAGTACGCTTGTGTTGTAGTATGTACATTCATTAATTGGAAAGCCTTTAGAGAATCATGAAAGATAGCTGAGAAATGCTGATTTGATGGACACAGTAATCACATCAGCCTGCTAGCAATAAAATGTTATTGCTGTTCTATAAAGGTAAATAACCTGAGAGTCTTGTGCTGTGTAGTCACAATGAGTAATGAAACATAAAGGATAAATTAGTTCAATACTTTTACAACTGATACTACACACAAAATTCCTTATTGTAACATAAAAAGGAAGAATTGAGTGTCCTGAAATATATTTACATAGAATCTGTAATCACAATCATATAACAATTTCCGCTTTACCTACCAACACTTGATATCACTGTTCTCTAGATGCATGTTTTTATATTCATAAAGCTTTAGTAACTCCAGATGACAAGCTGTCTGAAACTGATCTTGGAATAAGCAACCAAAAGCTCCTAGCGTCTCATGTATTTGTTGCAGTCTCACACACTAGAGGGGTGGGAATTACTCAAAGCCAAACCAATTGGATACCAAGCCAAGCTCTGCCCTGTTGCTAAGGAAACTTCCCTGTCTGACCATCCAGGAGCCACTCTGGCAGTCACTGAGGCCCCTTCATAGTGGACAACTCCAATGAGCTGATGGGTGCCCTGCTCGAGTCCCTACACACCCCACACTCACACAATCAGATCAGGTTTCCTCACTGACTTGGGAAACCCCAGGTTTCCCATGGCAGAGTCTCAGACATCTGGATCCTTAAAATAATTTAATCTTGTTGCAATAACTAAATAACAAAATAACAGCTTGAGCTGGTGCCTCCAAGGAGAGACCTCGAACAAAGGGCACCCTGGGCTTTTATACCCTTACAGTCTAAGCTGGAAAAATGTGGGAAAGTCACGGGGTCTTCTGTTGCTGCTGTGCCTCCAAGTGTCCAGGTCCCATGACCTTTTGCCTGGGGCTCTCACCCCCCAGAGCTCAGCATGCAGCTTGCACTTGCAGCCCTGTGCTACCTGCACTGAATGTATTCCTCAACACTACTGACTGAGTTCTTAATGTGACTTCTTGATACAGAGCAGCTGCAGGCCTGTAGTGAGAGATGCACTGTCTTCCATGGATTAGCCCAGACTGAAGTCTGTGTGGCTGTCATCAGCTTCATGAATGTGGTATCAGCTTGTCTGCACTTTGGACTGGTGATTGTAAAGTGTCTAGCACTTGCATCATCTTAGACAATCCTCTTTTTTGTTTATTTTAAGGAAACAGAGGAACCTGTAGTGGAGTGCCAGGAATGTGAGACTGACATGTCCCCATCTAGAACTGCAGGGGGCTCATCGCTGACCTCAGGAGACCTTGGTGATGTCAGCTCTTTCTCATCTAAGGCCTCAAGTCTCCACCGTACATCCAGTGGAGGAAGCAGTGGTCACTCTGCCACACACGGCAGCAGCAGCTCAGGGCAAGGAACAGGAGCTGTAAAAGGGAAAGTGCGTGGGACAGAAACCGGAGAATTTGCTTTGCCCATTGGCAGAGGCATCTTAGGAAAATTGAGGTAAGTGCAGAGTCTTGGGAAAAGAGGAAGAGATGTGTTGCAGAAATGAGCATCAGGCTTGAGAGTGTGAAGCAGGGTAGACCTAAATCAAAGGTTTTCTGAAAAAGATCTGGGTTGATGGACAGAATTAAGGAGGTAGTATTTGCTTTTGCATCTGCTCTTCCTAAAGGAGTAGCTTGTTTCTTTGTGAGGCATTACTTTGCAGTTTAGCAGCAAAGAGGCAAAATTCTGGAGATGTTGTGAGATGATCAAGGAAATGGGAGGATTCTAGTGAGATTGCCTCTCTTCTCAAAACAGTTAACTCATAAATTTTCTAGCCCTAGGAAAGGAGCTGGGCAGCCTGCATCGCCACTCAGAGTTAGCCAGACAGGAGCACTGCGTTGTGAGGAAGAGGAGGACTGTATGCCTGGCACTCGTCAGGCTGGCAGGGCACCAGTGACACCTCGTGGACGAGGAAGAAGAGGACGCCCGCCATCTCGAACAACAGGAACAAGGTACCCTAGGAAAAGGACACTGTAACTTTCATTTATTGCAAGAAAGAGGATAGGGAACTTCTGTCTTAATGTCCTAGAGAAAAAGGAGTACTGAGTATTTCAGAAGTTTCTGGTGATGTGATATATAGCAGCTGCAAGCACCTCACCCATGTATTTTATACTTAGTAATTGTTTTTTCAGATCCTTCTGGGAATGATTTTTGTCTTTTTTTTTTTTTTTTTTTTTTTTTTCCCCTATATGGGACTGCTTTTTTCTACAGAGATTCAGCTGGACTGCCAGGTATGGAGGATCTCTCAACTACAGCATCACCTGAGGAGAAATCATTTACTCGTTCCGTTCGCCTGCCAGATGGAGGAGAGAAATCTGGCACTTCTGGCTTCTGTGCCTTACGTCGTAGTGACTCTCCAGAAATCCCATTTCAAGTGGTGACTGGTCCTTCGGACTGTGCAGGCTCATCCACTGGGAGCAGCTTTGTGGGCCTCAGGGTTGTAGCAAAGTGGTCCTCAAATGGGTTCTTTTATTCGGGGATGATTACCCGAGATGTTGGAGCAGGAAAGTACAAGCTGCTCTTTGATGACAGATATGAGCGTGATGTGCTAGGAAAAGATATTTTGCTCTGTGATCCTATCCCACTGGAGACAGAGGTGACCGCACTCTCTGAGGATGACTACTTCAGTGCAGGTAAGAGCAGTGCTTGAGTCTCATTCTTGGTTTTCTGAGTTGCTGAATGTGTGGGAAATGGCTGCTTGTTCCAGGAGGATGAGAAGCCTGGGTATGGTTGGCTAACAGCTGTTAGTTGCTGTCTTGTCAGGTGTGGTGAAGGGACACCGGAAGGAGTCTGGAGAGCTATACTACTGCATTGAAAAGGAAGGCCAGAGGAAGTGGTACAAACGAATGGCTGTTATCCTGTCTCAAGAGCAAGGAAATAAGCTGCGGGAGCAATTTGGGCTAGGTCCTTATGAGCCTGTCACCCCCCTGACCAAAGCAGCTGACATCAGTCTTGGTAAGGAACGGTGCTGTTGAGCTGCTGACTGCTATTCTGTGTCTCGTGCCTTTGAGGTAACTCTAGTGCCTGATCCGAATTGCCAATGTTCAAATGTTTCTGGGTATTCAGTGATGCTTTTCGTACTTTATAGTGAGATCTTTGAGATCTTTTTATTGTTTGGCATCAGAGACTTAGTGGTATTGACTGGCTTGTGGAAAGTGGCCTGCTTCAAGGACAGTGATGCTTGCCATGCTTACATAAACTTGGTGGATGGGTGCTTTGATAATAAAGTCCCAGCAGTACTGGGAGGAAAATAGACAAGCAGGGTACAGGGCTTGGGAAGAAAGATATATTTTTTTTCTTGCTTTCCTCTGTCAGAGGATGGTGGCATGTATTTTCTAAAGAAATTAAAGATTGAGTTCAGCCACTTCTGTACAGATAGGTAGGGTGAAATCTTGTGGAGTTTGATGACAGCCCATGACTAATCCCTGCATTTTTTATTGCAGATAACCTGGTGGAGGGGAAGAGGAAGCGACGTAGTACCCTTGGTTCTCCCAGCACTTCCAGCAGCAGCACAACTCCCACTCGTAAAGGGCAGGAGAGTCCACGTGTCCCACCAGTCTCGCTGTCTGGGAAAAGGAAGCTTCTTGCTTCTGAAGATGAACGATCCCCAGCTAAACGTGGCCGCAAGTCAGCAATGATAAAGCCTGGTAAGAACTTGAATTCATCTAGTTTTTTCCACACTGCTTTTTCTGTAATTATCTTTCCACTTTCCATAATTAAAAAGTAGATGAAATCCTTTTTTTTTTTTTTTTTCTTTCTACATATTTTGAGGCTGATTCTCCCTGGATGCAATCAGCAGCCAGAGATATTTTTAGCACAGTCTAAGTATTTACTTGCTGTCTTTTCAATTTTGCCTTTTGACTTTAATGTTGTGATTGGTCCCTCTTATCTCTTTAGTCAGTTGTGAAATCTGTTAAAGGGACCCCTCACAGCAGCCAATGTTGTTTCAGGATGTTGATAAGACTTGAAAACTTGTCCCATTAGTCCTTCATGTTTTGATTTGAAGATCCAGAAGAATAAAAGATCTCTACCTAGCCTAGTGTAATCGTAGCCCAATCCTGCCTCTCTGTGTCTCCTGCAGTAAAATAGCTGAGTTGAACAGATTCCTCAGGTAAGACATATCTTTGAAGACTCATGGTGCTTCTGCCTCTCTACAGGCACTGTGAGAGGTGGAGAGTTTGTAAGCACCTGTGAAGGTGTAGATGCTACAGATCCCCCAGTACTGAAGGGTGACCATGGACCCTTGCCCCAAAATAAGACCCTCTTTTTGGGCTATGCCTTTCTTCTCACCATGGCAACACCAAGTGACAAAGTGATCAATCACCAGAAGCCATCAGATGGTCCCACTGGGAGCAGTGAGGAAGAAGAAGGTGAGGCAACTCTTACCCATTACATTTTCATGTGAAATGCTGTGTCTTTAGGAAAAATGCTGGATACTGTCTGATCAGACATTTGCGTGAGTACTTGTTTACCCTTTAGCTCTTTAATCCTTTGCAGAAATTACCTAAGATTCAGTCTCTGACTTAGCCAGCTTGCGGCCTAAGATGTGACAAACATCAGTGATGATCCTAGGCTTGTTCAGCAAGCTAAGAAAGGTGTGAAAATTAGTGAGATCAGCAGTGTCAGAATAGTATAATGTAAGAAGGAAGGTTTTGAGAGTTAAAGGATAGTGCTGGCAAGCATAGAACTTGAAAGAAAGCATGTATGGATTGCTCCAGTTAGCCTTTGCTGGTGTCATGTTTCATGCAGTCAAAGAAGTGACAAGGTGCTCACCTGGGTACTGGTGTGTTGTCCTTTCTTCTGCCTTTTTTTATTTTGTTTTCCTCTTTTTTTTTTTCTTTTTTTGACTCTCAATGATTTTCTCTAAAAATTCTTGAGAGAATGGCTGGGATCCCTTATTGGAATGGAAGAGGACTTTGTAGACTAAGATGTAGGAATATAAACAGATAGATTATAGTCAAAAATTGAACTTTCTGCTGTAGATTTTTTAGAGATGACTCCGTATGATAAACATTACATAGCACAACAGCTGCGAGCAGGAGCTGGCTATATCCTAGAAGACTTCAATGAAACCCAGGTAAGGGTTCACTTACTAATCTAGAACAACAGTCAAAGAATAGTTGAGGTTAGAAGGGATTTCTGTAGTTTATCTTGTCTAACTGCTCTGCTGAAAGTGGGTTCAAATACAGCAGATTGCTTAGGTCCTTGTCCAGTTGTGTTGTGAGTATCATCAAGGATGGAAACACCAAAGCCTCTCTGGGCAGCTTGATCCAATTAGAGGAAAAAAAAAAAAAGAATTTCTTATATTTCAGTTTGTAATTGTTGCTTCTTGTCCTTTGAGTGGGTAACACTGAGAAGAGCATGGCTGCATCTTTTGTATACCCTTGTATCAGTCATGAATATGCATTAAAAAGACCACCCAAGCCTTCCCTTCTTGATCTCTAACAAGCTCAGCTCTCTCAGCCTCTTCTGGTATGTCAAGGTGCTCCAATGCCTAGGCCTCTTAGTGGTCCTTGGCTGGACCTGCTCCAGCATGTCTGGAGTTTTTGGTATACTGCAGAATCTGGGAGTGGATGAAGTACTCCAGATGTGGTCTCACTGCAGGTGTGTGCCTTGGAACACTTAGAGGTAGAGCTCTTCACTTACCAGATCTACTTGGACAACTACTGTAATTTAGTGTGGCTTTTACTTTTTTTTTTTTTTTTTTTTTTTTTTTTTTAAATAAAGAGGGTAAATTGCTTTTGGAACATCTTACTTGAGGAAGCAATCTTGTCTAGTGACTTACTGAGTCTCAGACTAAAAGGTAAATAATCTCTTGTCTGAACGGGAAGAGAGCTATGATACAAAAATTACTAGGCAGAGTTTTGCCTTTGAACTGCAGAGCTTGGAATAGGATATGATTAAACAGATTCTGAAATCAGTACTACCTTTATCTAATTTGCCTTTCGTATAATATGGCTGTGAAAATCAAGGTTTCAGTCATTTTCTTCTTTAGACTGTTTAGCATCAGGATAATTTCAAGGGGTTTTACATGCCTTTTTTTCTCCCCTGAAGTGCAATGCGGCATACCAGTGTCTTTTAATTGCGGACCAGCATTGTCGAACTCAGAAATACTTGCTGTGCCTTGCCAGAGGGATCCCTTGTGTGTCTCATATCTGGGTCCATGATAGCTGTCATGCCAATCAGCTTCAAAATTATCGGAATTACCTTTTGCCAGCTGGATATAGCCTCCAGGAGCAAAAATTGCTAGAATGGTGAGTGCCAAATAATCATGATCTGAGATTCTTGGAGGGACCTGTTACACTTGGGAGGCTCTTGAATAGCTACAAATACTGAAGGTGACCTGAGTACTGCTCCCTATACTTTCCCTTCCATATAGGAACAGGACTTCCATCTCTTTCCTTGGATTTACAATGACCTCTAATACCAAGGTACGTTTGGGTGCCATATGCACAAAAAAGTGTCTCTTTGGAAGTAAGGAAGGCGTCAGTCTTCTCATGAAGAAGGCAGAATTCAGACAAGGCTTCCCACACCCTCGGCTAATTTCTCTAATTGCTCAGAAATTGATAAAGGAGAACAATACTATGTTAATTTCCTTTTCCCTTGATATGTTTTGAAGCTAGCATCTGCATTTTCTATGGAGTCTAGTCCAGTAAGTCTGTTCTGAGATGACAGAGGTCAGACTCCTTAGGCAAGCTGAGGGGCAGACACAAATTTGTAGATAGCTTGTAGACTTTCGGGCAGGAGACTGAGGTCTTCCTGCTTAGCCCTGTTGAAGTGGAAGCAATTTGGATGTGCACAAAAAAAGTGGTTCAGGATTAGGAAGAGTTAGGCTTAACTTTGGATATAGGCTGCTGCACACATACCCCACCAACACTGTCTAGCTCCTGTGTTAGTCTCTATAAACAAAGGATAGTCGCTCCAAGTACTTCAGGAAGGGTGGTAAGAGTGGGTCATTGTATGCAAGATACTCAAAAAACATACATGAGAGCAGATCAGGTGACTAGGCTACTGGATATTCTTACCAGTCTGCATTTCTCTTTACTCTGCAGGCACCCACGAGAAAACCCGTTCCATAACCTGAAGGTTCTCCTGGTGTCAGACCAGCAAGAGAACTTCCTGGATTTGTGGTCTGAAATTCTCATGACAGGGGGAGCAGCATCTGTTAAACAGCATTACTCGCATGCTCACAACAAAGGTACTCACTGGCCAATTTCTTAGGGAATCCTATGCCACTGTGGTCTTCAGTATGGATTAAAACCATGTGGGATGGTTTACAAGGTTGTCTGTATGCAGAAAGGAAGGCAAAGGGCAGACACTCACTACTCAAATACAATCTGTATATAGATTACATCTAGGAGACCTGTCTTGCAGAGGAGAAGCTGCAGCAATTCAGACAAAAGCCATCAGCTTCCAGCCTATGTTGAAAGGGGGAAATTGGTCTCTCAAATTGTGCTTCCCTTGTCCTTCTGAACTGGGCTGTCTCTCCCTCTCCATATGTGATGTAGGCCCTAGCACTCACAGCCTGAGGTCAGGACTCAGGGTCATGCCTATACTGTTGGCTACTGGTTTTCTCCTAATTCTTATCTGGACAAAAGGAATATTTCTTGTGGGGTGCAGCGCTGCTGTAGGGGTGTCTTAACTTTTACAAAGAGAATTCGCTGCCTAGGATTGAGAAGACATAAGAGTGATTCATAGTGGCAAAACACACTGATCTGCCAGGTTGGATGGGGCTTGAAGCAACCTGGTCCAGTGGAAGGAGCCCCCATTCTTGGCAGAGGGTGGAATGAGATGAGCTTTAAGGTCCCTCTCAAACCAAATAATTTAGCATTCCATGCTTCTATGATGTTCTGCTGCAGAGCAAAATCCTCTTTCTTCACCTGACAGATGTCTGTCTTTCCTCCTGTACAGATATTGCTTTGGGTGTTTATGATGTGGTGGTGACTGATTTTTCCTGCCCAGCTGGTGTCTTGAAGTGTGCGGAAGCTTTACGGCTGCCTGTTGTCTCACAAGAGTGGGTGATCCAGAGTCTTATTGCTGGGGAGAGAGTAGGCTACAAGCAGCATCCAAAATATAAACATGACTATGTCCCTCACTGAGTGAAACTCTGCCCTGCTGTCGAACTGTTGTGTTTGAAACAGGTTTTAAATGTTTGTGAATTGGGCAGTATGCATGGATTATTGTATATAGTTTTACCTGCTGGACTTTTATGATTAAATAAATGTTTGATCTCTTGTGGTATCTGCTGGTACTCCTCATTTATCTAAACTTATTCAGGGCAATGCCTTCAGGAAAGGAGTGCAGAGAAAAAAGAAATGCTTACATTTCTCTGAGCTGAATTTCACTAATATTCTGCTTTGAGTAAAGCCTAAGCTAACACAAGGTCAATTACAGAGGAAGGGGTGTTTTCCATTAGCTGAAGTTCAGGGCCATGGCATTTCTGCTTGTTGGGAAGAATACCATGTTGTGTATTCCACCAGTTTGCTCCAGTTGTTATTTTCCATCAATTTCATTAAGGTGCTGCTGATGCAAGTGCTAGAGATAGACACAAGAACCTTGGACAACTAAACTGCTAGGAGACTGAGGTACAAAGAGTATGTAAGTACTGTGTGTCTTTAAATGGTAATCTGCATTCACATCTTAGTGGTCAGCTGGTATAAAGGCAAAAGCTCTTCACTCAAACAGTGCTATAGGCTGAAGGCCTCCCTCCATCCTCATATAATCTTTAGTCCCTTGCTTCAAAAGTGTAAAGTTTTTCTCAATGTGTATTTTTTCCTCTTTCATTTCGTGGCTCAGACATTTGGAACTCAGACACTTGACTGTGTTGGCCTGTAAATCTCACATCCAAACTTCAATGTTTTCTCTAGCTTTTTCCATGGTCAAGGGCTTTTAAACCTTGCATCAGGCACAGTCTGATGTATGTAGACATAAACAGCTGTAATGCATGGAAGGTGCTAGGTCTTTTACTTGCTGAATGTTGTTACTGTGTCTTCCTGAGTGAGCAGAGAGGCTTTCTTCCCCCACCAAGGACTTGTAACTTCAGTGTGAGTTGCAGCTGTGTGCAAATACCAGCCTTTTGAGGGGAAGGCTGGTTTCCTTCCCCACAAATGCTGGCAGCATTTGTGTTCAAATTGGGAAACCTGATGCAACACCCTGGACTGGATGCTTCTCTTTTGCCAGTCATTCAAATGGACTTGCATCAAGATGGTCTGTTCATTTATAGCAAGACTAGGAAATCCTAGTAACAGGCAAGAAGTTCCTGCCAGATCCTGCTCTTCATTGACAGACAAGGCCGTGCCATGCTATTCCCTTTGCATTGGGGTGCAGACATTGACAATACTCCATATAATTGCACGACAAGATATTTTTATTTGGGTTCAGTAGGGTAGTCACTAGTAGCATTCTAAATAGTCTGGCATGAGAACAGCACAGGTGAACATCCCAGGTAAGCATCTCCTTACCACTTTCCTGCCGGCAGAGGGCGCTTTCTACTCAAATAGGGCAAAGCTCCTGTCCTGGCGAGTGTAATTTTAGCACATAAACTATTAAATTGTATAAAGAAAGCATGTGATATCCACAGTGTCTCCATAACCTATGCATATATACTAGAGTAGTGCGCTGCATGAGAAGATATTTTAAAAATCTATTTATTCTTCCCTCCCCCTTCACCTCAATTGAAAATTGCTACTGTTGTTTCATTTACTTGGTGGTGTTTGATTAGCAGACATTGTGTACTGTAAATCAGTGTACTACACAAGTGGAACTTCTCATTTGTAGGCAAGAACAGGATTACTTCCTCCGTACTCGAAGTAGAACACAGTCCAGCTGATGACTAAAGACACTGCAGTCCAGCTGAAGAGTCCAGACATCTAATTCTGGTTTTTCACTTTCTGAAGAGGTTCAGAATGCCTCCCTGGAAGCATTTATAAGTATATGCAGGGCTGCAGAAAGCATATTTTTATGAGTTCAGAAGAAATGGAATAGCTTTCTGTAATTGCCAGGCAGCCTCATGTAAGTAACAATTCCCTCTGAAACAGCAGTTCACCAGGCAAAAGCCAGCTACAAAGAAAAGTTTGTTTGAGTGCAAACTCTCCAACTGTCCAAGAGCACCAATCTCCAGTGCTTGATGCATCACTAATCACAGCCTGAAGCAAAGGCCTTTAGTGCTTAAACGCCAAAACTGCAAGAGAAAGGTACAGTATTACCTAAGTGCTGAAAGTAAGTCCCTTTACCAACCCACACCAGCATTTTTTGGCCAATATGATGTAGCAGCTTCTTCAACTTTCTGCCAAAAGAATCTCAATGGGAAGAAAGCATATGAAACCCAAAAATTACCATATGCTGATTTGTTACTTTTCTGTTATAGCATTTATCAACACTTAGTTTAAGTCCAAATAATTAGAAGCCATCAATAAAAAATGGCTTTGTACTTCAAGTACCTCAGGATAATGCTACAAGCAACCCTCAAGATAGTCCTACCTGCCCAAGGTTCCTCCAGCCTGGGTGTAGTATTTGTTATAATCCAAGCGTAGCAGCAGTTGAGCTAAGTCAGAGTTTATCTGATGATTGCGAACACTAGAGAGAATCTTGAAGAGAAGCGATGACTGACGACTGAATCCCTACAAATTTGAAGAGATCAGTTCTGGGCCTTCTCAGAAGACAAGGAAAGCAAGCATCTCATCTCTGTTTCTGCCTACCCAGTCCTTTAACAGCCTGAAGAAAAGAATCACTGCAAGAGATGTGATGCTTGTGGTCGAGGATAAGGTAAGCTCTGAGCCATAAGAACTCCTAGATATTAGTTATACAAAAGGAGGGGTAGAGGTATCAACCTCTGCCTCCTTTCTATTCCAGTATCTGCCCTCATTCCGCCTCTCTGTGCACATAGAATTTCCAACTCAAGAGGAGCTAATTAGCTAAAATAATTACAAGCACTTGGCTTTCACTTTTGTTCTACAGCTGTTAAAGCCAAGATAACTGCTTAGGCAAATGTTTGCATGGGAGGAAAACAGATCCACAGAAACACAGATTCACCTTCACCAAAATACTGAGTTGCGCAGCTCCCCGTTCATCTAAGGGACCCAGATTGTGACTGACCAGAGAACAAAAGCTATGACAAAGATCCAGAATTTCATTTAAGCAGTGGAAAACCTACATGGAATAAAAAGTACAAATTAATAGTTGAAACAGAATTTGAACACAGAGAGAAAGCAGAAAAGTTGTAGCATTCATAAGAAAGATGTTGCTGGTACTGTATTTTTTAGTCAGGAAGGATGATATTGATGCAGCATTTTTTAAAATGTTTTCTATGGAAAAAGGATTTAAATGTTATGCTGCATCTCCCCTCTGCCCCTCCCACAACCTCTTGCACACGTTTCTGGGAAAACAGCAATTGGCATGAACCGTCCAGATAGGCACAGGAGTTACACACTGGCTTCTCTAGCCAACGGGCAGGTCACCACTGCAGCTTTGGGATTTAGAAGGCAGGATAAAGACCAAGAGCTGTGGCTCAAGGCTTTGGTTTCACTGTTTGCTATACTAGGCATTTCCTTTGTATCAGTTATCTGACTGGGCAATTACTATTCGGACACCTTTATTCTACAATAACCTCATAGATGAGCACAGAGATACTGTGTTTCATTAAAACTAACCTTCTTTGCAAATGTTTTTGTGAGGCTGTTCATAAAGCTACTTCTAACTTTTTTGGTTTTTTAATGAAATTAAAAAGACCCTAAGTCCACTCAGGAATATCTCAACTATTTTTTTTTTTCTCTTAAGTAGAAGAGGAAATTTTTCCTAGTCTAACACATATCAGTATGAGTCCCTCAGGAATACAGTTCCCAGCACTACGCTCATAAGTTCTTTAATAAAATAGCCTGTGATAAAAACATACTGATAAAATACAAGCTATTCAGGTTAACTGAACACTGAAATAAGCTTGACTTAGAATTGCCAGGAATACAGCATTCACACTCACCAACTGTAAATCAGGAGATCTTAATTCAATTATCAGTTACAGTTTATACCTGCCTTACTCCTAGAATTGTAGTCTGCAGTCTGCAGGAGATTATCACCGAACTGTTTTAAAATACGTGATCTGTCGTACCTGTACAAAAAGGTGTGTTTCTTAGGGCGAATTGGTAGAAAAAGGTGGAAACAAGACCTACTTACAGGTTTTAGAAGGATGAAAGACTGAGCCAACAAATTACTTAGGAAATGATCGTGAGCCAAACGTATACTCTCAAAATCTCTTGTGGCGTTTATCTGCTGCAGAAGCTGTGAAAACTGAGACTCCAGTACATCAACCTGATGAATGTGTGAAGATACCTCATTAGTGGTTTGAGGAACTGGGAGTGCTTCAGGCCAGCTAGAAGTTTGGAATAAGAAACTTACTTTCCTTATTGCTACTCTTATGTTAGAAGCTGAGGATCCCCTTCTCTCTGGCTGATGAATAGGGAATTATATACAAGAGCAGTACATAATGTGGGATATGCAACAATTTTGATGCCTAAGTAATATCCAAGTAGAAAGGGAAATAGTCATTTTCTTTAGCTATGGAAAGGTATATAGCTAGCATGTAGACAAATGTATTTCATTTTAGTAATTTCTGAATTTTATACTGGGAGATACTATTTGGAATCTTAGGGCAAAGGCTGCAGTACAAAAGCTCAGCCAGATTACTGTGGCAAATTAGGAAATCCAGGCTCCCTCTCAATTCTTTAAAAACCAAACAAAAAAGCCCAAAACTTAACTCAAAATAGAGTTCACTTAAAGAGGCCAGAGAAGGAGCCAGGATGGTATCTTAATGATGGTCCTTCAGAGATTAGTGGTTTTTCACAAACGTTTAGTAGCATTAGAGAGCTACTAAAGAATTCCTCCATTTCACTGATTCACAAGTCCAAAAACTTCGTAATTGTAGCAGTAGTCTGGGAACTTGGAGGAAGCTCTAGACTTGCGAAGGAAATCCTGATTTCCTTAAGGTACAAGGAATCAGAAAACTGAGGTAAGTCTTCAGTGCTCCCTCCATGCATTTCTGCCAGTTTCTGATTAACTGATACAGTTTATCTTTCTCTGTAATACTGACCTGCAGATAATACTGAAGATTGTCCACAAGGAAAGCCATGTGATCCCTCAGACGCCACTTGATAGCATCTGTTCTGTTAGATTTCAGGTGTTTACGTTGCATCTGGAGAGCCCAGCAGTGCTGTAGCTCAGCCTGGACTCGTCGCACACTCAGCAGGTATTTGAACACAACATTGTACCTACAATCCAAGCGTAGAAATACAAAGTTGTTTATGACTAAAATCTTCCTCTGTTACTGGAGAATGGAGTTAGTGGAGTTACTCGAGAATGTAACAAATCAAGACTGGAAAAAGAAACAGGAGGTGACTGCCAATAGTTAGGGTCAATCAGGTCATGGCCCATGTGCCCCATGGCACATCTTGCAGAGTAAGATTTCTGCTTGTATTGATTACTGACCTAAAAAATACGAAGTCAGTTTCAGTGTAAGGAGGGGAGCTCCTTGTGTCAATGTGTCAATGAAAACACTGTTAAAGTAGCGCTGTTTGTAAATTGGTGCAGATCTGTCAGCATCTTGCAGGTCTTACTGTCATTATAAGTACTTTTAATGTGAGTAAGTGGAATGAGACATTTTAAGGTTCAGGGAGCAATAGCTCTACCTTTCTCTCCATAGAGAATAAAAACCCCCAACACACTAGTGAATGCCTCACATCAGGGAACATACAGATGAATACAGAAAGACCATACCTAGAACTTACTTCTCGAGAACAGCAGGAGTAAAAAGAATGTGCAGTGGCCATTGAACTTTGTAAGAAAGGCCCAGAGCTGCCCATCCAGACGTGGGGGCTTCACGTGGAGATAATTCCCGGGAAGGCCCTTCACGAGTCTGAGAAGTATCTAAAAACAAGTAAGGTGCTGAATTATGTTATGTTCTCAGTCAGTGCAACCATGGCAAGAAGGAAAAGGGAAAGAACAGAAGAAGAGCCAAAGTAGTCTAGGCCATCACACAGGGCAGTAAAGGGAACAAAATTAGTATTTCTCTAACTTGAGAGAAGGGTAAGTAATTGATTTGAAAACAAGGTCACCATCTCCCCTCTTAATTCACTTCTAAAAATGCAAGTAGATACCTTTATGTTCCTTTCCATGATACTCAATGGTTAGGTGAAGAAGAGGAAGAAGGTTGTCATCATCTAACAGTACCTTATGAGCAGACTGCTGAAATGCAATGTTGACATCTGACAACAAGAGAACACGTATCAGCACAAGATGATGCAGCTAGTGCTAATTTTGCACCCTTTAATTATTTACTCTTGGTCCTAAAAGACAACACTGATGCACTACTGACACTCTTTTCTTTTAATGCCAGTTTCAAATACCTGCCATCAGAAGGTTTCTGAGAGATTGTTTTCGCTCACTCTCTGAGACATTCTAATTCACAAGTGCTATAGTTTCAAAACTAATGACATCATGTAGAGAGTTAAAATAGAACTCTTCTGTACCGGACATGGATTACGACTTTCCTGCTATACCACAACGAGGCCAGTTTGGTAAGCAAATAAGCAACACTCACCATGTTCAGTTACAGCCGTAGGTGGTGTCTTTAACATGTGCTGTGCAGTGTCAATGAAGGCCTGAAACAGCTCACCTCTTCCCAAAAGGTAAAAGTCTTTTATAATCTGTGGAGATAAATTCATTGTACCTAACATACCAAACACTGAGCAGAAATTTTAAGCATCCTAGCTGATAGCACCCATTTTTATTATTTGGACAAGTGCTGTTTCTAAACACAGCTGGAGCCAAAAAGTCTACACTGCCTTTGCTTCAATATGCAAACTACACATACCCCTCTAACTCTGTCTTTGACCAAGTTCTATCAGTGTTTGCTCACTCTTGAGACTGGAAAATGAAAACAGCTTTACCTAAATGAAGAAAGCCCAGAGTGTAAGGGAGCAAACAGAAACTTAACAGAAAGAAGGGAAGAAAGAGCTGCTTTAGCAAAAACAAACTAGCAGTTGCATTACCTTCAGTTGTCCTAGCAGATCCGATTCCTCCACCATCAGTTTCCAAAGATGCTAGTGAAGAAACAAAAATCAAACAACACAACAGAAACCTCCCCTCAGAATTATCTCACCCATTCAGAGAGGAGTAGCTGCTGTCTTCATTTGTGATGCATACAAAAAGAGCGCCTATACAAAATACTATATAAAGTACAATAGAACACAGTGAGTGTCCTGTGTAGCAGCCCATGCTATCAGTTAAAATTCTTGATATATACTGGCAAAAAAACTCTGCCTAAGAAACCTGAAGACCTGTGACAAAAAAGTGCAAATTCCTATGAAACTAGTTCTACTCCAGCTTTGTTCTTGATTCTCTAACTTCCCCATTTTCTTCTGTTCTCCTCCCTGCCCCAAGTGAAAAAAAGATTAAAAATTGCCAAAGCCTGTGTTCAGCAAGATGACATCTATTATGCTGAAAGCAAATGAAGAGTTCTGAAATAATTTCAAGTGAAATAATTAAAAAAAAAAAAAAAATTCCCTTCTTTCCCTCACGTAAGAGCATAGTATTTGTTAATGTCATTTTGTCACTAGAAGCTGGATTTACATGAAGCCCTGAGACCAGTTAGAACAGTTGCACCATTGACATGTTTGTTCAATCACTGGCACTGACAAGCCCTCCTCTTCCAGGTCCTTCACAAAATTTAAGAGCTTCTCAGCCTGCATATAAGTAGTTACCCTTCCTAGGATGCTCACCTCAGCAACAGTGCTCCGTATCCAGTCAACCACAGATTCAAAGTCCACCAAACTAAAAAGTGGTTGCTGCTTAAGTCGATGTAGCTCTGCTGCAAATGTGTCCTCCTGGTTTTTTAGGATGGAGCCTGTGCAGCAATTATAAGAATTTCAGAGAGTAAAAAGGAATCCCATTTGGAGATGCACAGACAGCACAGAGGAACAGAAAGGCTGTCTAGGCAGCACTGTCTCAGGTCTGGCAAGGAACGTGAAGAGGAGGCTTCAAAGTACAAGTACCAAGGTATAAGATTGCTATTGTATGTACAGTTGCAGTATAGACACTTGCCACGGCAGTGCTGTGGTATCAGTAAAACCCCCAAATATTTTCTATATAAATGGTTGCCGCTAAAAGCCCTTTTTCTAGGACTGAGCTAGATCTTCAAACCCACAAACTTTTCTGCCACATTAACCAGTTGGTTTGGGTCTCCCCATACCCCACCCCTTTCAAATCTATCCTACTGCCTGAACTTGAGGACTTTGTGTTTTTTTAACCAACTGAGCTAGAAGACCAATTTCTTTTCCCCTCGCTTCTGCTACTGCAAGAAACAGTCCACATGAATTGGTCCTTTGTTCTCTGTAATGTCACTCAAGTAATTTAAGTACTTTTGCATAAGCATGCTCAAGGTAGAGAGCCACCACAGCAGTCCTCCTCCATTGGTGTAGAAATATATTTCCCAAACCACCCTCAGTGTAAACTTTTCAACCTCTGAAAGTGAACCATCAGCTAGAAGTTTCTCTCCCTTGCTGTCTTTAAAGCTCCATATAATTTGTCTTTCATAGGAACTTTGGGACCGTCTTGCAAGTGAATCTCTCGTGTTTGTGGATACAAGTTAATCCCATGACACCATTCTGCAACATATACACTCAGAGCAAGATGTGCCTTTGTGTCTGTTGCAGCCTTTAGGGAGAGGGATGCAAACTGAAAAGAAAACAAGGCCTTTGCAATCGCTTTATCCAGAGCAAATCACATGGTGACTTGCTGCTGGAAACTTGGAGACTATGTTTGGAAAGTGTTATTTATTCATCTTGTTCTTAGACCTCTCCCTTGGAATCAATCAGAAGCAGAACACCGGGACTACTGCTCTGTCCTGGCACAACTATCCATATAGTCTGTAACGGCCAATAGTCAGTGACTGTTGAGGAATTCGTTAATGTGGCATTTTGGAAACTATGTGTCAGTCACTCATAACTGAGCAAAGGTTGTAAGAAAGATGTTCCTTACCTTTTCTGGTCAGATTAACATTCTGATTCTCAAACATCTGAACAGATTCTCCCACAAAGAGGATCTTCTCAGCAACCCGTACAGGAATGTACGAAGGCAGCATTTCTACTCTCAAAGAAAACTGCTTTAGAGACGGAGCTAACATGTTCTCCTCCTCAATCAAGCGCTGCCAGAGACACCAGGGAAAAGAAATCAAGTGCAAAACAGTGTCAGAAAATCAGGTAGAAAAGGTGTATAAAGGGGTGTGTGTGTGAGGGGGCATTTAAGAGCATTGGAAGTAAGCAGAAAGGTAGCAGAACTGATTTGTATCATTTAAGTAAGCCGGTAATCTTCCTTATAGTTCTGATATGCTAGCAGATCTCCCTGGAGATATTGCTTCCATCAGAGAGCAGCAGAAGGGGAAAAAGAAGCTAAACATTTGTGGAACACTAACAAATTGGCTGTATTAAAGGGTTATGTTACATAAGCAAAAGGAGTGTTATTGCAAATGCATTGCATCTGTCTTTTGCTGCCATAACAATGTTAACTAGCATTACCAAAAATAATCCTCCCCTATACCCATTCCTATGTTTTAACACTGTTAGAACACTTGTGATACAGGCCAAATATAAACACCTCCACTAGTGAGCAATTAGGATAAAGATCCAAAAGCTTGCCAACAAAGATAAGGCAATTTTCTCAGTTCTCGTGAAAGCTGTTTTAGAACAATACAGTAAGTTACTAATTTTTTTTCTGAATGTTAATAAGGAACTCCAAGTATGGAGGCAAGATCTTCCTTCAGGAACGCAATATTGATAATTTCACCTGGCTTTCTTGTTACTGGAGAATTCGTTTCAGTGGTCCATAATCCAGTAAAAATCACCCACAGTTTTGAGAATGTTTGCCATCTACAAAATTCTTCATTTCAATAGAAGAGTTCTGTACAAATTCGTATACTGATGTTAACAGGTTGGCAGTTCTTTTCTTAAGATTCTAGCGACACTTTTAGATGATGCAACACCCAAGTATTTTATTGATCTGTTCCACTAAAACTCAAGAGTTCTTATTTTACTCTTTGACTGAAGAATTGCCAACACTGTTAGTTGGTAATACTGAAGAAAGAAGTTCTTTAGTCTACAATTTCCACCATGGACCTAGAAGACTCAACAATTTTCACTTTCTTTATCCAATATAGTGAAATAACAAATTTTTCCACTAACTGCCTTTTAAAGTTTTCCCCTGTTTTTCTCTGGGCATAGTCCATTTACAGCAGAGACTGTTGGCACAGGGCACTTAATTAGTATGCAACACAGAGTTTCTGTGTAGTCACAGCAAAGCTGCATGCACCACACTAACTCCATAAGTGCCCATGAAATGCTTTCTCACCATAAACTAGAGGGTGAATTTAGAGTGGAACTTGCTCCACACTATTCTCTATTCAGACACTATTCAAATGCTCAGTGTGGAAGACTGCTCCATTGAGAAAGGTGCTTTGCAAAAGGGCACTCTAATGGTATAGCATCTACAGGAAGAGTTACCACATTTCACCAGTCTGCTGGTAGGTTGCTCCCTTGCTTAGCAGTCTCTCGACTCTCACATAACACATTTTCTACCAGTAATGTCAATAGCATAAACCTGTTAGGTAACATTTGCAGAACTAATGGTTGTGCAAGAAAGGCACCTGACCCAGCTGCCCATAGAAAGTGTGCAAATCAAGTCAACAGCCAAGTTCCCCACACCCTGTTCCCTGCAATTGCTCACACTACCACCAATGCCTGTGTTAAACAGATCACAGTGTTGGCCATAAGGAATAAGAAGCCAATCAGTCAAGAGCAGTGGGCATGCAGCAGTTCCCATTACTTGACATCAGTGTCTACACAGATTCCATCCATGGGGCTTTCTGCCGTGGGGTTATCCAACTGTGCCAAACAATAGGTCTCTGTCCCTTATGCCTAGCAGCAACCTATTACAGTATTATTTTGATTTACCATCCTAGCAGGTTTCAGTATATGTCTAGTCTAGCATAGCTTGCACTGAGGCAGAATACAATACACATCTTCTTTAGTTCCCTAAGGACCAAAGATGTCAAGTTATGACTTGTAGATCTTACCAGGTCCTGCAGTTCGCGTAGCTGTTTTCCTGTAAGTCCCCCAATTCCTAAGTCATCGTCATCTTCTTCAGGTTGGCTAGGGACATTTCCAGAAGAGGGGCCCTGTTTGATAAAGAACTCTTCGTGTTGGTCTAGTAGCAATCCATGCAGCATCCAGGCAGAGAGCTGCTTATACATGACTCCATGACACACAGCCAGAATCCTGAGGTCAAGTGAAACAGTCAGTCAGGCCTTTGCACACAATAATCAAAACCTCATTGAATGTTGTTCCAGAAAGTCCAGTCGGTCAGCCAGGCAGTATGGCAAGTACTAAGTGGCTAATGTGGTATTTTTTATATATATATATATATATATATATATACTTTTTTTTTTTTTTTTTTTTTTAACAGAGAAAGGTGGACAAAACTAGAAGGTGCAAGTCTGCAATGGCTGCTGTTTCTACTCAAAGGACATTTTAAGCAGTTTGACTTTCTCCACAAGGACATACAAACATCACAACACTCACACAGTCACATTTATCACTTTGAAGGATCAAAGATCAGTGATATGCAAAACAAAGAAGAAGAATCTGGGCCTGAAGTTTTCTAAGCCCTTAACCTAAAGTATGGGGAAAGACTTAATTCTCACCACAAGCCTGCTTTAGATAAATAATGGGAACAGTGACAGTTTTCCCCTGGATGGTACTCCTACTTTTATACCATGCAAAGCTGTTTTGCATGTACTGTTTCAACAAGTAAGAAACACATTGACACTAACTCCAGAAGAATGAAGTAATAGTTTTATTGGATCTACATACTTTTCAAGAGCACTGCGAACAGGAGGCAGCCCCCCACAGCTATGTTTGTGGACTGTCTCCAATATCTGGCACCCATGAATCTGCAGAAAGAAAAGGTTAGACCAGGTCTGTTATTTGGATTGGTACTGAGCTTTTTATACATTTAAACATTACACTTTCAGCTAACAAAAAATGCTTTCACAAACTGAACAAGTCTTACAGAAAGAAAGGTGTAACATGCTGCGTGTAGTGATGAAAAAGGCCTTCTAAATGTGGCTCTACACTCAAGCTTCTCTCAATACTTTCCCTTAAAAAATATAAGCATCTCTGGATTCTCAAAACATTACCCTCTGCCTTTTTTATTTCAGGCAACAGCCAGAGAAAACAGACTCAGAAAAGAAAAATTCCAACCACCAGCATCCTGTCCTATGAAATTCAAGATATCAAAGACTATGGGATCAGGGAAAAATTCAAATACAGTGTAAATAAATTTGTAAAATAGTCTCAATACTTACAGTAGAACTAGTAATAGGGCACCCATTACTGAAACTAGATTATTTTCTACTTTCAGAAGTCTGGGATGGGGGCAGAAATTACTTTATCAGTTAAAGAGAAAACCTGTTAAGAGAAACTAGCTGCAATTTTACTGTACCTTCTGCGTTTTGATCTGTTCCACCATGACCATCACAGAGGGGAAGAGTAACTGAAACTGCAGAACAAGAAGTGAACTATTGATTTAGGTTGTTATGTAAGGAAGAGAGGAAAAAAAAACTGTACTTGAGTAACTGTGGACAACAGCTGAACACAATAATTTAATAAAACTATTACCTGTCTTTCCTCACAAATTAGAAACATGACATGCAAATCTCTAGGAAGTATGTCTTCCCTTCACTGGACCAAGATGCACGAAGTTACTATATTCCAGCAGTAGTTCAGGCTAAACACAGTCAGTGCGGAATGTGTGAGGGTCAAGGTGGAGGACCTTAGCTTTGTGCTGAAGTGCAGGTGATCCTCTGAGCATGATTAAGGGACTACAGATGTAGAAGCATTAGATAGAAATGGCATGACATGATGGAATAAGCCTCGTTTATCCCACCCACTTTCTTATTAGACTCAATGAGGGATAAGAGCAAGCAAAGAACACTACCTCTTTAATAACATGACATACCTGGTCCAAGGAGTAATTAACATGTGAGATGGAAAGATGTGGGTCAGCCAGAAACTATAAAGATAAAGCAATTAATGAAGATTAATTATCACAACCACTAAATGGTGACGCTACCCAAGGTATGACAGCTACTAGTCTAGCAGAGATTAATCAAAACCTCTACAACTGGCAACAGAAGCCACAATAGTCTGAGACAGCACTGAGCTATCTCACTGGGCTGACAAAGATGGAACCCTTACTGAACTGAAGGAAGAGAGGACAACACTTAATAGGATGAAAAGTAATTTACAATGACATCTCACAGGAATAATTTGGAAGGCATCCCTAACGTGGAAAGGAAAATACCTCATTTCATCTTAGAAACCACTACTATTAATTGCAGAAATGACAAGTTTCCACAATCTGCCAGCAGCACTACAGCCTCTTGTTCTGTATCTCTGTCCTTTACCTCTTGTTCTAGGTCAAGTAGTGCCTGTCGATAAGGCTGCAGCACTGAATCAAGACCTGTGCAGAAGGCTCTCAAATAAATGCCATGCAATCCACTCTGGTTTTGCTGAGATGGATGGTGATCCTGAAACCAAACAATAAAATCTGCCTCAGCATATTCCTGCAAGTCTGAAGAGTAATCTAGTATCTGTGCAGTGTCACAGCAGTAGTCAGTGCTCCAAACACGTTGAAATGCACCTTAGCTCACCATAAAGTGATCAGAAAAACAAATGCAACCTTTTCACAACGAGAGTTACTTGAGCAGACTGATATTTAGCTCTTTTGCGGACCTCTGAAAGTGCTGGGAGCCTCTAGTACCAGTGCTTCTTTTCACTTAAGTGTGCCTCTTGGATCTCAAAGCTCTTCACAAATCATGAGGAGATAGTCATGAGCATCCTGCTCAATTGACAAACCCTGGCCAGTCTGCTATGGTCAGAAATTATTACAAGACTTCCTCAATAATAAGATTTTACATTTGATTCATTCTTCATTGCTCTCTACCTCCCTTACAAGCATTGCAGAGAGCTTTCTGGAGCTCTGCTCGATGCTAGCGCGAGCGCGGGTATGGGCCACGGGCCACTCCTGTGTCCTGGGCAGCTTGGCCTTACTGGCACCTGCCGCGCTCTTCCCGGGAAATACCTCGGCCCAGCGGCCCCACCTGCTGCTGTACGTGTCCCGTGTACTGCTCCACGAATTCGGCGAAGCGGATGTAGTCGGTGCCGAGGCGGCAAAGCCGGTTCAGGACGCTGGTCTCGCTGGGGTGCAGAAACGGCAGCTCCTGAGACACCTGGAAGGGAAAACAGCGGTGACGAACGAATGGATGGACGGACGGACGAGCCGCGCAGAGTGGGGGGTGGGGGGCAGGGACCGGGCGGGACGGGGGCCGGGGTGGGGTGGGCTTTGCCTGGGGCCGTGCCACACCTGGAGGCCGCCGCGCTTGCTCCAGGTGAAGGCCGCCCCCGGGTACCCGCTCAGGGCCAGCAGCAGCTCGTGGATCATCCTGCCGCGCGGGCCGCGCGGGCTGCCGGGAGCAACGCGGGGGCCGCCGGGAACGGCGGGCGGGGGGCGCCGGAGCGGGCAGTAAGGTGAGCGGCTGTGAGGGCAAGTGCTTGTTCGGGAGGTCCCATCCAGGACAACAGCAAATGCGCAGCCCTCTATGTAGACTTGGTTTCGGTATGCCTCACTAGGTTTCTTTATCGGTTTCTCAGGTTATCTGTCAGTGTTTTATTAGTGCTAGTTTTACCTTTCTCCATTTATTATGTATTGCTTTCCTTCACTTCCTGTCGTAATGCGGATAGTCTTTTAATCAAAAAACGGTCTAGTTTGAAAACTACGAAGTTATTTAATAAAGTGGTTTTTAGCAGCCTCTTTTTCATTCCCCCCCCCCCCCCCCCCCCCCCCATTTTTGACAGTGTTTTCCCCTATGTGCATGTTTGCTCTTCTTCATTTAGAAGAAATTAGTGTTTAGTGTTAAGGGTCATCTAATTTGTATTTGGTTCAGCTTGCCACAATACGGTCTGAAATGTAGGAAGAATATGGGCATGTACTATCTATAGCTTATGTGTAAACTGGGAGCCCCAACATTATTGTTTATCATGTATGAGTATAATAAAACTATCGTCTTTCTGTTGACAAAACTTCTACCATCATGATAAAGACTGAGGAGTTGGGCTAGACATTTGTTAAGCATCCTTGACATAAATATCACAGTATACAATTGGTCTGGAAACCTCTGCAAAAGAACAGATAACAGTAGTTTATTTAAAGGATTTTGGTGCTCATTTTCTCTGGGAAGCCTAGTGATTAGTCATTAAGGCAAAAACTTAAAATAATTTTTTTACAGAATTGGTTGCTCAAATTTTGAAATGAGAGAAAAATAGCTATCTCTATAATATTTGCAGGGCCATCTGACTAGTGCTCGTTCAACATTAGGGGAAAAAAAGACAAGGAACAGGAAAGGCAATAAATTAGACACATCGATACACAACTCCTAATAAAAACATTTCACAAAGTCAATAACAAACACCAGAAATCTTAAATCAGGGGACCTGTTATAGGTACCATTGAATACAACCTTGAAGAGGTTCAGAAAGGTTCTTTGATGACATGTAATAATTGTGTTTTATTTTTCTTATCAGAATGAGATGTTTTTGAGGAAGGATTGTGGCACTGTGCAAAAATGTTACGAGATTTTTAGGGGGAACAAAATAAATTCTGCACTCCACAGTCTACATATAAACATAATTTTAAATGTCTTCTCATTGCATAACTTACAAGTGGCCAAATGTGAAGTAATGCAAATGTTAATAAATAGAATCGTAACTGTATTATAAAACCTTTTGTTTTGTAATTTATGTCTGGCATTCCCCAATGCAGTTATTTCTGTAACCATTGAATTACGTCTTCCTTTAATCAATTAGGTTCTCTAAGACTGTTGAGTCCAACCAATGATTGAACACCACCTTGTCAACTAGATCGAAGCACTAAGTGCCATGTCCAGTCTTTCCTCTAACACTTACAGGATGATGTCTCCACCACATTCCTTGGCAGCCCGTTCCAATATCTAATCACCCTTCCTGTGAAGAAATTCTTCCTAATGTCCAAGCTAAACCTGCCCTGGCCCAGCTTTAGACTGTGTCTTCTTGTCCTGTTCCATGTTACCTAGGTATATATAGTAAGTAAATATACTTTTTGATGGGCTCATGGAATCATTGAGTTTTGAAGTGACCTCTAGAAGTCTCTAGTCCCACCTTGTTTCCTCAATACCAGGTGAACTCGAGCAGGTTTGTCCAGGACTATGCCTAGTTAGGCTTGAACTATCTCCAAGGACAGAGACTCCACAACTTCTCCAGGTAACTTGTTCCAATGTTGGATCACCTTCAGAATACAACTATTTTTTATTTTGTTGAAATGGGACTTTTTATGTTTTTCAGTCCATTGCCCACTGCTTCTTGGCATGTTCTCTCGTGCTCTCCTCATATGTCAGATGCTCCAAGCCCTTAATCAATTTCACTGTACTTGTTCCATTATGTCCATGTCTTCCTTGTACTGGGGAAGCTGAAAGTGAATCCACGGCTGGGAAGATGAGAATGATTGACTCCCTTACCTGCTGGTGATGCTTTTCCTAACAGAGGCTATTGGTCTTCCAAATTACTTAATGTGTGCTTAGGTAGTAAGTGTATGCCCTGGCAGTGAAATTTATGTGACTAATTAAAATGGACACATGGTGGCTGGTGTAGTCAGTACTCTGACCCTTGAACAAGAAATAGGCAAAGCAACAGTAATATGTACTGAGGGGAAGGAAATTTTCAGGGCATGATTCTCCCTGTGGCAGTGCTGCTGGATGTTGCTATTGTTTTGGGGCACCTGCTTCCACTTGTGGCTGACATTTCAGGTGAGTTACCACGGTTTGGTCAGTAGAGCTGTTTAGATGGAAAGGCATGACTGCATCCAGCAAGGCCAGGTTTTGCTACTGTGAAGGGCAATGCAGCTGGGGAACCTGGCAGGACAAGAGGGCTTAGGCAAAGCAGCATGTGGGAGGCAGCCGGGCTGTAGAGGCTGAGCTGATGAGGCTGCTCTGCACACAGTGGGGTACACATGGCTGGGCTGGGAAGACTGAGAGGGTAAATCTTACCCTCTCAGTGGGTCATGAACAGGTTGACCTGGGCTGTGTCCCGCATACGCTGGCGGAGTTTAGGTGAGAGCTTAGCTGGGTGTTAGGAATGAGGCTAACAGATTCAAGCCAGGGCGCTGGCCCTGTGAGAGGGAGGGACCCCGGCGAGAGACAAGACGGCCAAGCCGGGTCCTTCAGGTTTACGGGACGGGCCGAGCTAGACTGGGTCTGGCCGGAGGGGGGCTGCGCAACTCGTCGTTTCTCTCCAGCGGCGGCCGAAGGTGGCGGGGGCGCCTAGGGTGCGGCCGGGGCGGGGAGAAGGAGAGAGAGCTCGGAGGGGCGACTCCTCCCCCGCCACACCCGGTGCGGCAGGAAGAGGAACAGCCGCGCCCAGCTCCCGCTAGCCCCAGCCCAGCGCAGCGCCATGGCGGCGGAGGACGTGGACGGGCTGGCCGTGTCCCGGCCCCACTATGGCTGTAAGTACCGGGACCTTGGAGGTCCGGGAATCCGCGTGGCCACTAAGCGACGCCCAGTCCGAGCTGTCCGTGCCTTCCAGCGTTCAGCGCTGGGAGGGGAGGCTGGGCCACCGCAGGCATGGGGGGAGCCGCGGGGTCCGGGCTCCGGGACTGCCCCGCGGGCACGGTGCGCCCCGCCGGCTCTCCTCGCGGGCCCCGGCGAGCTGCTCCTCCCGCGAGATGGGCGCCGTGCCGCGCGGGAGCTCGTCGAAACTCGACGGTCCTCCTGAGGGTTGGAGATGAGTGCTGGGAAAAGGCAGTGGATGAGCAGCGACGGGGCGTCCCACGGCTGTGCCACCGTCGTCTGCCGCGCGCGAGCCCTGCGCCTCGCCCAAGATGTCCGCCGCGGGAGGGGCGGGGGCGGCGTTGCCTTCCGCCTTCCCGCCGATTTTGGCGACCACACCCGATTTGCCGGGCGAAACACCGCTCCCATCGGACACCTTCACTGCTTTGTCGTGGGCTGGCTATGGAGAGGGAGGCTTTGGATCTTGGCGTCCGACGCGCGGGCTCGCCTATGCTACGATACCGCGTCAAAAATGATCAACGGCGGAGGAAAACGTGGTGCTCTGGAGGGGCGATGTTGTAAGCGGCAGTCGGTCCCACCTGGTCTTTTAACACTCCAGGGATGGGGCTGCCGCAGCTTCTCTGAGCAGCCCGTGCCAATGCCTCACTATCTTCTTGGTTCAAGAAACTTCTAGTTTAAAACTGTTCCCCCTTGTCCCGTCAGTATTTCCCTCTTCCTTTTATAAGCTCCCTTTTAAGTACAGAGAGGCCATAGAGAGAGCCTTCTCCAGGCTGAACAACCCCTGCCGCTGTGGCAGAGGTGTTCCAGCCCCCGGAGCATCTTTGTTGCCGTCCTCTGGACGTGCTCTAGCAGGTTTTGTGCTGAGGATGCCAGACCTGGATGCAGTGTTCCTGCTGGGGTCTCACAAGCGCACCATAGATTGCTGTTGAAGTTATTTTAGGTATAAGCTAACCTTTGCTTAATAACAGTATGAGACATTTCCTATTAGTCAAATTGGTCCATAATACCTAAAAAAGCTGTGGGTTTTTCTTCTTTCTTTGACATGAGGTGTATTTAGCTGTAAGTATGGGAAGAGAAGACTTTTTCACTGAGGCTTTGAACACACAGAATCTAGAAGATTTAAGCATATTACCCCTATGTAGGTCTTCAGCATGATCCAAAGATGGCATGCAGGTTGGGAATCTGAATGATTCCCTTCCATATAGGGAGTGTGAGTAGCATTTCCACCTTGCTTTAGAGGTGGACTAGAAAGATATAGAAGGGGTTATATAATGTGAATATGTATTTGTGTCCTTCCTTAAACTTTTGCTATCAAAATTGGAGGATAGGTGAGGGGACAAGTGGTCACTGATGTGCTTTTGAGGAAGGCAAAGCTAGAAGAAAATAAGAAAATAAAGGATTGTTTCTAAGAAATTGTAAGAGGGATGCCGTGAATTTGAGAAATCAGGAAGAAGGAAGCTGGCAAGTTTATGTGACAAGGATAAGGAAACTGAGTGTTTTCTCTTGCTAGTAGAGAACAAGTAATTATCAGATCCTTAGTTTTCTGAATGAAAAAAAAAACCAACTGTGATGAGTTTCTGTGGGAGAGGTTGGATCTGATTTTTGATGTGCCTGTTCCATTACATTCAATCTTCAGCCATCTGAGGGCCATGTTTTGTTTATTTTCAGCTGTCTTGGATAATGAGAGATTAACAGCAGAGGAAATGGATGAAAGGCGACGCCAGAATGTAGCCTATGAATACCTTTGTCATCTGGAGGAAGCAAAGAGGTGAGAATAATTGATTTTGAAACTGCTGGTGCTTTAAAAGAAGATGTGACCTTTGGTACAGGGAATAATTTGGATGCATGTTACCTCTTGTCTCGGTTTCTTAGTGGCTATATAGTTTCACTACAAAAAACAACCAACCAAAAAAATCAAAGAAACTCCCTCCCCCCAAAAAACAACCTACCTCTGATGTGTGTTTCTAAGGTTCTCAAAGACTTCATGACAAGGACTCTGAAGCTGTTTGTTCTGTTATTTCTAGCACTGAATGGGTTCTCCTGATGCCATGATGATTTTTTACCTTTTCTTTTTATATACCACTTATATATTCTCAATACCCTTAACATGTATACTTGTAATTCTTTAAGTCTAATATCTTACCATAGTCTTGGTATTCTGTTAAGCCAGAAGACCAAATATCCTGAAGGCCTTGCAGTTGGAGGCCAAAAAACCTTATGGTACCTTGAAAAACCAAGACCCCCTCTAAAACATGTCCTATAAACTAAAATTAAGTCCATCTGGGGGAAAATACTTGAAGATAAGAAAATGTCACACTGTTCATTTAAACCTCTCATTGGAGCATCATTTTTAAATACACTAATTTACAAAGTCCATAAAATTGTATACGCAATCTACTGTGTGTGTACATTTTGACTTATTCCACCTTGGTGAATTATTGCACCATAAAAATCCTTATTAGATACTGAGATAAAAAGCCCTTTATCCCTTAACCCTATATAACTCTTAATTCTAAACCCAAGAAAAGGCATCACTTCCTGTTGTCTAACTTGTATATGTCTGGTGCAATATCGCCTCCTGGCTTAGCAGTGCACATGGAAAAACGGTTATTCCCTTCCTCTTAACTGAAACCTTTACAAATTTAAATTGTAGCAGTGTATATTCCTTGCACACTGAGAACTCAATTATTGCCTATTTCTCCATGCATCCATCTATTTAATAGATCTGTAGTACTTTTCCCTGGGTTGCTTGGACTTCTTCCCAGACAGTGACTTTCTGGAAGTCCTCTGCCAAAAGAGAGAAAACTTTTCCAATGGGGCCTTAGTGGGCATACTTACAAAGAGCGTAACGATTATTTTGTATACGCCAACAGATTTGATAGTATCATACATTATTGCATGGCATCTGCTTTTTCATGATGTTATGGTATAGTAGAGTTTTGCTGAGTTATCACCTTGAAGTTGTGCTGCTGACATTTGTTTCTCATCTTTTGTTTATATGGTCTATTGTGTTTTCCCGAATGTTACCCTTCATTCGATCCTGCTGAATTAGATTTTTCCTGATTTTTGTTTAAAATATCGAAATAACTTTTATCTTATTATTGTCTTCCAGCATGTGTGTAATCTCCACGTTTAATAAGCTTATAAATATACTGTGTATCTTCATTCAGACAATTAATTGAAAGTATGATCAGAACACAGGAGATGCTGTGAAGGAAAAAGGACATTAAAAATGAATGCATGAAGTCCTGTTGTTGCTATTTAAAAAAATATTTTGCAAACATTAAATCTTATATGCTGTATGTGAAGAATAGGAATGCAACATACATAAATGCATGTTCGACATAGCCGAGAGCATGTTTTGTCATGGTTCAGGGAACACTTAAGTCTCCCTTTGTCCTTCAAAAGATGACATGGGTTAAGAGCTAGAAAATTTTCCCTGGTTGGGTGATGAATTCTGTATAAATCTGTGTCATTCTTCCTTAGCAAGGCAGACATGTTCAGCTGTGACTTTACTGAGGAGGAAGTACTCTGTTTGTACAAGTTCACTGCTGGCAGAATATAAAGGATTTAATTACAGGACTTTAATTTTACCAAGAATTTATAGTATATTTTTGAAGGGACGGGGAACACGCAGTTTATGCTGTAGTCCTTTAGGTGCTTTATGAGAGTTATCACTACTGTAAGTTCACAGAGACTGCTTAGTTACTAGTAGATAATAATTTTCCTTCCATACAGACTTGAATGAAGTTTGAAGTAGTAAGTAAGATCTGACTGTGTTTCAAAAGAACTCCTTCCCTTTGAATACAAAGTTTTTAGCAGCAAATGCAGGGCAAACAGGGAGAGATGAGTTGCACTGTTCTAACTGTCCAAGCTTGAAGAAGCCCCAGATCCTTCACTTGTGGGCTCTTCCTGCCATCAACCTTGGAGTAAATGCTTGAGGAGGTACTGATTCTCTCTTGAATTCCATGCGCAGATCTGAAAAACAAACAAACAAAAAACCCTCAGGCGAAAATACATTTTACAGTAACAGCTTTAATATTTTCGTCTAGCTCTTGCTTAATTGTGGGTACTTACTCTTTAAATAAATCAGCTTTGACTCTGAAGTTTTAGTGATCTTGTCTCTGCTTCTGAGTGTTGTCTTGATATTGATGAGGTTGAGCAGCTGGGCATTTGATTTTTGCCACACCTTTTGCCACTCTTGGCTCAGGGTGAGCCTTGAGATGTTTCAAATAATGCCTAGCAGTAGCCAGTATGTTTTGTAAAGAATGGAGAAACAGCTGTGCTGCTCAAAATGCAAGTAGTGGTGTACAGTCTTCCTCGTATCCACCTTGGCAGTTGGAGCACTTATTTTTCAAGTGGAAGGTCTGCTTGGAGAGCCTCAACCCTTATCCGACCCATAACCCTTGTTTGCGTAGTGGCATACAGGCCATTCATGTATAAGTGAGTAGGAGTTCCTGATTCCTATAGAGAAGGCCATATCACTTAACATAAGAGTTAAAGATTAAATGACCAGGAGGGGAGCAGACTTCTGAGTTTAATAATTAAGATATATGAGGGAGAGCAAAGGCTTGAGTTCACTGTCTGCTTCCAGGAGTTTTTTTTCCTTCCTGAGAAGTTATTTTGTAAATTACCCTTTGAGTTTTATTTATTGCTACTAGTACAGTCTAGAAGAGGGCTCTTGGCTGCTTTGTTGGTAAGGAGTTTATTTAGCAGAAGCAATTAAACAAGAACTATAAGGGATCAGTGTGTTTGAAATTAATGCCCTTGATCTGAGATTTTCTATATTTTTGACTTCTTTGCCAGTAATGTAACTGAGGCGTAGCATCTGAATTAGATACTGTGGCCTTTTTCTTGTGCTATTGATTACAGTCCCTCTGAGCTGTGAGAGGGCTAATAATCTTCCTTCGTGGTGAGAGAATGTCAGATTAGAAGTTATATCTCTAAGGAGAAGAGGAGGACCTAAGAGCAAAGGAAGGTAGCTGGTGTACTCTGTGTCACACTCAGAAACTGAAAAGGTGAACATTATAAAGTTGATGGTAGCCAAGGCAGGTTGGGAGGCAGCTGAAGAACAGCAGTTGGTGACTCCTCTCCTCTTCCCCATAATCATGTTATATTCTTACAGTATAGAATGCAATATATATTGCATTCAAATGCTGTAGTTTGTATTTATTTTTTCTTCTACAACACAAATACTACTACACTATAGTTTGTATTTATTTTTTCTTCTACAACATAAAGACACCTAAAATCCTGTGATTAACAACATGCTGATTTGCATTGCATCTGCATTGTTAGAGGCTTGCCAGCCCTTTAACCGAGCAATAGATATGGAATCTAGAAGCAAGGAGGGTTTTTTTTTTTAATGTTAGAAGAAGGTAAGATGATAATTGTTTAGCACCTAATTTCACACTGAAATAAAATATTTAGAAACGTTTGAATTTCTGATCTGTCTGGTGTGATGACCCATGTGCAGTGTAACTTTGGGTACTTCTGTACTCTATTTTATGGCAATTTATAGCTGTTTGCAGGACCTGTCTGTTAATGAACATACATCAGAAGCATTATTAGAGGAATAATTTGTACTTATTTAATGGTATTACAGCATGTTGTTTGATTGGTCTTTTTCAATTGTCACTGTTTTTCTATTGTTATTTAGTAGGTTTTAATTTCAGTTAATAATGTGCAACAGTCTTGTGAAACAGGAATTAATTCTTGCTAATTGGAAAAAGGGAAGCAGAGTGTAACTAAGTTGCTCAAGATTGTGAAAGAATGAAATTAAATTTAGAGTTAAAATGAAGATTGTGAGTAGAGGGGTTCCTCTACTGTCTGTGAGCCAGATGCTTCATTCTTGAAGAAAAATGGCTTTATTAATAAGTGTTGTTTAATACTTCAAATTTTCTTTTTTGTGTTCTCTTTTTTGTTTGTTTGTTTAGATTATTTTGCTTGTTTTATTTTTCCCCTGTCTCCAAATCACAGCAATCTGATAGAAAAGCTGTGGCAGTGCAGATAAAACTGTAAAAATATACTCTATTCTGTTGCCAGCTCACTCTCACAGAAGGGTAAGGGTATACTTGTCTCGAATAGAAGCAGCCTGAGACCTGATTTTTGTGGTCCTTATCTAGAAGTCAGGGTGTTTTACTATAATCGATGTTTCCACTTATAGAAGGGGTCAGATACTGCTTTGGGGTTGGTTGTTTGGATTGTTTTTTCTGTATGTGTTGTTTTGTGGTGGTTTTTTTTGTTTCCTTTCTGCTTCTCTCAGACACAATGCAAGTGCCATATTAGATTGTAATCCAGGAGTATTCATAGACAATATTTTATTATCACTGTTTGTAAGTTGAAGGAACTTCTGCTTAGCTCTTACCGCTTTATTTGGGCTTTTATCAGCTCCTGTTTGGACTTGAGATATTTCTCTACAGATCCTGTTCTGTTTCGTATGACCTCATGCAGTTGCAGGGAGTGGCTGTCTGGACTGGAAGTGGCTTGGAATGCATATTCAGGACTATATTTTTCTGAGAAGTGGGTGGAGAGAGGTACACAAAGGACAGTGGTGGAGTACCAGCATCTTTGCCTCACTTGGATACTTCTTTTATGACTCATTGGAAATGGTAATGAAAGGCAGGCCAGGAGGAAAGAAACAACTGTTTGTTCAGAGACCAGGATTTTTCTTTTTGGACTATGCTTTCTGAAGGAGTAGTGTGTAATGTAAGGAGAGAAGAGCCCAAAATAACCAAAGCAAACAGATGTTGCTAGCACTTCTTGGCTATCAAGTACTGTGGAGTGCTTCTTAATAACCCTTATTTACAAGAAATCAAGTTGGGCTTGAGGAGTGATAACTTCAGTGATGTTGTAGCTTCCAAGCATTTTTAGGCCTATTTAGTTTCTAATGCTAAGTGATCAAGGCAATTATCTTGAAAAAGATTCCTGTGTGTTTGATAATTACGTTCCTCTTGACTGTGTGGGCTTGGTACTCATCTGAAATCTCTCCAGGACAAATGATCAACCTTTTTTGGCAGACATGGCAAGTACAGTAGTATCCTCATCAGCAAGAGCAGCTGAGGGAATTTTTACAGGTTGATGGCAGTGTTTGCAAGGGAGCAAAGAGGAACCTCATATTTACTTTTAAGGAGGCGGGGAGTGGTAGAGGGAAAGATTTTAATGCCAGAGTATCAATATTGTCTTTGGTTCAGCTGCATGTTGCCAGGAAGAGTACATCAATCACTGGGAAAAATCTGACCTACTGCTAGTTAGAGTTACTCATTAATTTCCAGCTCTTTTGTATCTCTGAACTGAAAATGCCTGTGTGGATAATGAGAATGTTCTTTTAGCTGTGGGTAGTACTTGTTATGTACAAAACTTACTGAAAGGTATTTAAATATCCACCTCCTTTTCTAGAGGAGAACACTCCTGATATGATAAATTTTTTTTACTTTGCTGTTGTTAACTCTCTGAGATCTTTCATCTTTTGAAGTGTTTGGAGTTGGTAGAATGAGTTATTTTGAGAAGAAGTTTTTGTTGGAGTTTTCTCCATGGCTGTCTAATGCCCTTGTTCAGGTGAACTGGATAAAGAGCTGAGGCTGTCTTCCAACTTTTCTCTTCTTAACCATCTGTGTCTACATTTGTAACTGCTTTAAAAATATTTGAGATTGCCTCTACATATGAATGATCTGCTGGAGTATGGGAATCCTCATCTTTCAATAAAATGAATAGTATGGTTAGTCCAAAAAATGCCTTTCCTGTGGTGTCACAGTAGTGAGCAGTGAAAAAGCTTTTAAGACATAGTTTTGTACATTCTTTCGGATGGTTTATGCAGATACTGTTGGAGGGAAAAAAAAAAAAGGTGCTGCCCTTTTGCTCTCACTGCTTTTTCCTCTGCTGTGGTGCTACAGTGGCCATGCATCTTTTCCTTGGTGCATTTCTGGGGAATTGCATTAGAAGAAGAGCTAAATGATCACAAACAGAAGCATCTAGATGTGAAGGCACCACGTGCAACAGTTGGAATTACTTGTCTTTAAAAATGCCTGGATTAGCTGCTAGTCATCCAGATCCCAGCATGTTTACATTCAGTTTCACTAGACTCCCTTTGGAGGCAGAGCACAGTGAACAAATGCTGGTGAATCATGGAGATGGTACTGGACAGATATAGTCATCACTGTTTACTATCAAAGGGTATGGAAAGGCTTATCCTTATCTGTGACCTGTAAATTCTGCACATGGTTGCCAACTGAGAAAGTGTGCAGGAGATGTGAGGAGAACTTCATGACTGGTCACCCGCCACGTCAGGGCAACAGGTCCTGGACCTCCTGATGCTTATTGGTCCAGGTGTAATGGCCCTATCCTGGGTGGATAGCTTGAACATACTTTTCCTGCTTAAGCAAGAGCTTTTTCTTTTCTGGGGCAAGTGACAAAGATTTAAATTTTTATTTCAGCTTGTTAGATTTTTCAAAGCTATTTGAGTTGAAAGTGAAATTAAGAAAGATGCTTTTGGTAGTGAAATAGAGGGTTAGAAATAGACCAGTCAGCAGTCAAAATGTGTTTTAGTAAACACATCTTGTTCAATAGAATAATTCAAATTAGAATACTGATAGTTTTATGGTAATTACTGGTGTAATTTTAATGGTTGTAAAGGTACCTGACAATGTGTCATACTGATATGAGCAAAGTCCTCTGAGTGTTAACAAGTGTGACTTCAGATTTTACCTGCTTTGGAAGACTTTAAGGGACTAATCTTGAACATTGTATCTCTTGATGATCTCGTTTCCCAGAATGCTGATTGTTGCACCACTGTGAAAGCCTTCCTGTGCTCCTCTACCCCCCACCCTACCCTTGGATGTCATTATGATCTTTGAAGAGTGGAGTTCTAAATAAGTATTGTTGGTACCTTCCTTTAGATTGGACACCTGCCATCTGGAACATGCTGGTGTCCCTTAGTCTTCTTTTGTGAGCCTTGTTTCTGTGGGATGAGTTCTCAGGCAAAAGATGATAACACTTTAAATTGTGTCAGTGCTGGGTGCTAGACAAGATGGGCAAAAAAAAATTGATATGTTATGCAAATATGGACCCTGGGGGTGAGCAAATCCATTGGGGGGTTAGGGAAAGGGAGATAGTTTTTCTCTCTTGAGATTTTGTTGTTCTGAGTGGAATGCTTAGTATTTTGTAAGTCATTGGGTGACATGATTTGTCTTTTTTGTAATAGGAATTAAATGGCAGGCGAGCATTATTCACTGTCTCATTTCCAGCTTCTGACTGATGGTTATACTGTGATCACTGAAACTCTGTTTGTTAGAGAGTTCTGACCTCTTTTAAGTTTCTTGCCAAATTCTCCTCTTACAGCAGCCACATGAATAAGATGCTATCACAAACGATTACTTAAGGAGGTTTATTTTATTTACTGTATATCAGAAATCCTGTGAAACAAGCTACTTTCCACATAAATAAATGTAGTTTTCAACACAGGGACAGGTTGATCATGTTACAGGTCCTTCTTGCTCAAAATGTAGTTGTCGTGGAATTGTGAAACTAGATAATTAACTACCATAAATAAATGTAGTTTTCAACACAGGGACAGGTTGATCATGTTACAGGTCCTTCTTGCTCAAAATGTAGTTGTCGTGGAATTGTGAAACTAGATAATTAACTACCAAAACCTGAAGTATGTGAATGTTTTTGGGTCTTTACTGCTGCAGGTTGTCATACCAACTTTGGCAGATCAAGAACAAACTTTTCATTTATTTTCTTGTGAGCAAAACTATTATTGTATGTTTTCCTTTTTTTTTTTTTAGTTTGCCTTTTTTTTTTGTTTTGTTTTGTTTTTAGCCCAGACTAGACAACTTTAGGAACTTTTGCATCAGCACTGTGATATTTGACAGAGTTACACCACAAAGGTAGCCAGTGTTGATTTTCTTGATGCTCCAGGCACTTCAAAAGTGCACAAAAATGACCTAATTTCAAGAATTTGGTGAATACTAAAGAAGTCTGAGCACACACATGGAAGCCACATGTTGAAGATGTCTTTGAAGAATGTGATTTTGGGCAAACAGCCTGCCTATTTCATGGTTGTGAGAAGGAGAAAGAAAGTCTAACTATGTTGGTAAAGCACAGGTTTAGGTTGTTTTCCTGATTAAAATACATTGGTATGGTATACAGACTAACAGTCATATGCACCTGGAAAGAGTTAAGCTCTGTGCCCCTCTAGTCTACCTCCGTTTCCTCATTCAGGGGGAAACGGAGCATACTCTTCTTGAAGAAGAAGACAACACCCTTCTGAAATGTAGTAGGTAGGGGAACGCTGGAAGCAAAGAAGCACTGCTGTGGCACTGACATGCTTACAAAGAGAAGAATCACATGATTCTGACCTATGATCAGGAACTCTGTGGCCAGTGCTCTCAAACTAGTGGCTCAGAAGTTTACATGGAGGTTCTGTTTGCAGCTTTCCTGCTAATGAAACTGGTGAGGTATCCAGTAAGCAGAATGTGATGTGGTTCAACCAAAAGTGTTGGCACCAGACCAGGATCCGAATTGTACCAGTTATTCTTCAGCATGCTGTGTCAAGGTTACGTACTTTATCTTCTTAGAGTTCTCATTTGCTACAATGTCACTCTTGAGGCCTGCACAGTGGAAGTGACCACTAGGTGCAGACTTAGGTGGTGTGTTGGGCCACTGTGTCGTCTCGGAGTTGAAAAACATCGCTGGCTAGGTCTGTGTCAAAAAGTAAAGTCCATTGTTTTGGAACTGCAGGACAGTTGAAGGTTAGAAAATGTTATTTATATTTCTGGCCCCTTCATATAATTAGTTTTACTTGGAAATTATTGCTACTTAATGATGACCAAGAAGTGAGCTTTCCTCATTGGTGGATAAAATCACTTTTTTCCAACTATTGATGCCTTCTGTATTTTGTATGCCATGCTCTGTTTTCTTTTAGTGCTGGAACATGCTGCGTGGTAGTCCTGTCATTAAATGAGCAGCCTTCCTTAGAGGCTTTGTCCATTTCTTAAATTTTCTGCTCTAAGGAAGATTTTTGTTTATTCAATTTGATATTCTTGCAACAGTTTGTGGAGAGATGGTTTGATAGTTCTACTTCCTCAAGCATGTCTATAATCAGTCTTGAGTGGAAAAGAGTGACTTTTTATTTATTTTCCACACTATTTCAATTGTCTCAGGTTTAGCCAGACTCAACATTTTCACAAGTGAAAGAGCAAAAGGTATGCCATATGATCCATGTTAAATTTTTGCTGTGTCTGAACTCCAGTTCTGGTTGAAATACACCTATGGTACTTTTCAAACATAAGGACATGTTTGTGTAAACTTGTCACAACCCTCAATAATGCCATATTGTGGCAGAATAAAAAAGCTGTTAGCTGAGATGATGATGTTATTTTTTTTTCCAGTCCTTGGTAATGGAGCAATGTTTCCTTTGAAAGCAATGTTACTTGAGTGACTGGCTGCCCAACAGTACCTGATGTTACCTTTTTATTGTCATGTCTTGTCAGGAAAGCCTGGCTCTAAATTACAGCTGATGGTAGTAGCTGCATGTAGGTATTCAAGAATCTTCTTCTAGAAGGGGGATTTTTTAACAGTATGACTAACTGATGGGAGGGGTACACTTAGTCCTTTAATTAGAGCTAGCTTCAGTAAAATTGTACATCCAATGTTATCTATGCAGTCATGTGATGAAACTTGATTGAAAAAATAATTCTGGGTGAAACATTGTTTTCTGTACTGGTGAGAGGGAGGGAGCACAGTGGAAACAACCGACATAGCAGAAAAAATTTGAAAACTTCTGCAAAAAGCTTATTGATGGCATATTGTTGTAATGCTTAATGTTGAAAAGGATTAGAGGTTGTTGCCCATCAGCCAGGTTCCCTGCTCATTGAGAAATGTATTTGTCCTGTTCATCTGGAAATTCCACCTGTATTTCTGCCTTTTAAGGATGACAAGTGTTAATTTTAATACAAGTATGTGAGCTTTTAAATTTAAAAGCTCTGAATGAAATACTGAATGATGTTTTCTGAAAACATAGCTTTGTCCTCTGGCTTAGCAAATGGTTAAGCAATGCCACACCAAGCAGGAACATTACTGTATGTAAATTGCTCTAGTTTTGTAGTTATAATAACACCTACTTGGGAACCTGTTGAAACAGGTATGAGTACATTGAGATAGCTTATGTTCTAATTATGGGCCATTTATCTTTATGGAAACAGATAAAACTTGCTGCCTCTGTGTCCTTCCATAAGGAGGTCTAATTAAATTGTTTGGTCAAATGTCCCTTCTACTTACTTCAGGCCTTCCAGTTTGAAGGAAGTGGGTGTTTTTTGGTGTTTTTTTTTTTTTTTTTTTTTTTTTCCTAGTAAGGTAGTTGGGAAGGTATTGTGAAAACTGTTGCTATGATTTGGACTCTTTCAGTGTCTGAGGAGCTCTGCGTCCTCTCAGGAATCTTCGGTTCTAATGGTCTGTTGCATGCAAGTGACATTTTTGATAATGGTCCAGAATTTTTAAACTTATGTCATGTTTATCACATATTCAGTTAGTATGTGCATTTTTCTAGAACTTAAGTAATATTCAAGAGTGACTTAAGTTTTGAGAGGAAAGCAGCAAAACCTGGAAAAACAGTAGTTTTAAGAAGAACTGAGTTTCTTTTTGTAGCTTATGTATAGATATTAGCCAGGTGTTCCCAGAAACCTTTTCTTCCTGGTAAACACTACTACTTGTTGCTTTCTAGGTCCTGTTTTGGGTTGCAAGCCCCACCCTTTTTCTGGGCTCAGGCTGCAGTCCACAGTGCAATGGTGTCTCATTTGGGATTTAAAGTGCACTGGGTTGAAGCAGGATCATCTACTTGCTTGTGTTTCAGATCAGTGCCAGTAATGTGGGCTTATCATCCCTGTAAGCCAAATTATTAACTTTGTTTACATTATACTGTCAGCTCCGTTTTATAGTATGGACTGTTGCTATTTTGGACCCCTGTTGTCTTGAAAGTCACCTTTCTGTGATCTTAATTGGTCCGAGTCCTGTAAGAGCTTTAGAGTTCAGCTACAAGTGAGGTATGATCTATGACACTTTAGAAAGTGGCCAGTGGTTGTGCAGGTCCCTTTTTTAGAGACCAGAGCAGACGGGGTTAGCAGGTCATCTTTAGGTGAAACTGTAGCTGAGCTTGTAGTTTACAGCCCCCAGTAGCTTGTACAGAAGAAATATCAAGGTGCGCCTCTGTTTTGAGAACAGTGATTTTTTTCAAAATGTTTTGCTGTAGTCTTTATTTTTGTCATGAGATCTGTGATACCATTACATGAAATGGAAGGGAACAATATAAGGGAAAATGAGTTATGAGAAGAGGAATGTCTGTTCTATGTTTTTTTCCCTGTTTTTTCCCACCCTGTTAATAGTAGGGTGGGAGAAGATCTATAGGAAGATAGACTTGAGAACATCATCACTGAACTGAAAGAGGATAGGTTTAGGTTAGATACAAGGGAAAAAATTCTTTAGCGTGTGGGTGTTGAGGCACCTGGAGCAGCTTGCCCTGTCCCTGTAAGTGTTCTGGACCAGTCTTGGATGGAGTTCTGAGCAACTTTGTCTAGTGGAAGGTGTCCCTGCTCATGGCAGAGGGTTGGAATTAAATAGGCCTTGAGGTCCTTTCTGACTCAAACTGTTTTATGATTCTGTGAACATTGTAGGGCCTCTTTGTGAGATCATTTAAAAGAGCCTGAGTAAGTGGCACAAGTCCTGAAATAACTAGCAAATACTTAACGAGAGTAAAGAAGTGCTTGTGAGATAAACCTGTACAAGGGGAAGATTTAAGTTAGTTAAAAAGCACAGGATGGCCACGCTATGTGTAGACCAGTACAAACTACATCGTGGGCTGAAGGAGAAACAGGAAGATGAGATGGTGTCTTAATTACTTTTGAAACTCTGGCTGATGAATTCTGAACTCTTCTTAATATTTTGTCTGAAGTGTTACCGACTAGCATTTTAATGATGCAGGCTCTGTGTTAATGCTATATCAGTTTTCAACCCCGAGTGCTAAGTGAATAGTATGCTTGAGTATGACAGCAGTGGAGGCATTGTGGGAACCCAGGACATCCGTCTGGCTGCTGTGGCTGTCTCTAGACCCTGGCAGGGGGCTCGGAGCCCTTTGCATGAAGTCAAAAACACCTGTGGCTTCAATTTTAGCCCGTGGAAAAAACTGCCAACTTTGTGCGAGGAATTACAAACCACAAGGGTTTGAGTAGTGTGGTAGTTGAATTAACACAGGGTGAAAAAGTAGAATTTTGGGGTTTTTAGAATGGGGTTCGAGGGGACAGGATGGAGGGATTTGGGTGTGTCCTGACCTTCTTCTCCTTCTCCTTGCCTTCCATGTCTTGCTGTGATGGTGACAGTTTTCTATTGGTTTAAGGTAGAGACACACTGTCCAACATAAATTATAGATGTTGGCACGTTATTGTAAACATAGTACATGTAGTTTTTAGTATAAAATGTAAACACCGCCCTAGGGGGCAGACAGAATGCCATGGCTGACTTGCTGTACGGAGCTTAGCAGGGCAGAGAAAGAATGTTATAGATAAGAAAAAATAAACAACCTTGAGAAGCCGACCCTACGCATACGACCCTCCTTCTTTGGCTGCGTGAGCTGGGAAACGAGGACTTTTACATTCTCGGGGTCACCTCGATCCGCAGACCCCGAGACAGCATGAGACTTGTTTGGCATGGGGTTGTGTTCACAAATTAGAAATGTACTCATGTGACCAACTTTGTTGTTTTTTTGCACTTCCAGATGGATGGAGGCCTGTTTGAATGAGGAGCTGCCTGCCACAACAGAGCTGGAAGAAGGATTGAGAAATGGAGTCTACCTGGCAAAGCTTGGAAACTTTTTCTCCCCTAAAGTGGTTTCTGTGAAGAAAATCTATGACAGGGAACAGACAAGGTATAAGGTGAGTGCTGTCGACCATGGATACTTCTTTAGGTAGACATCTAAAATGGGAATATGTACACATGGAGATACTGTGAGAAAATAAGCTGAAAGTTAATTTGTATTAGTCTTACCTGAGAAACTCTGCCTTCACTCCAGAACAATGGTTAAATGAGGTGGTGGGTGGACTCTTAGCTTTATATGTAAGCTTGCACTTAGGTGAAATAATTTGTCATAAACGGTCAATATAAGCGTTTATAGAAGACTTCAGACTTCTTTCCTGCAAAAGTGTTGTTTTCACTATCTGTGTTAATGAAACTCACTGCTGTTCTTGACAGCTGTGATATTTTGTTTCTTAGTGCCCTCACTCTTGTTTCTGCCGATTTTTATTTCAGGCAACTGGTCTCCACTTCCGACACACAGATAATGTAATCCAGTGGCTGAATGCCATGTCTGAGATTGGTCTCCCCAAGGTAACTTCTGTCTTGTACATCCAAATAAATAAATAATCTCAGAAAAGCTTTGCATTCTATGGAAGCATTTGTTGTTATAAAAAAAATCAGCACACTTACTCTAGTTAATTCTCAAATTTCTAGATTTGTGTCCCTGTAGAAACTCTCACCTAAAACTTGCTGAAAGATTTCATTCTGCTACGTGTGTGAGAATGACTAGGAGCAAAATAATTTATCCCTGTGTAACATATCCCTGGTATTACTTATCTTGCATAATATCTGCAATACGTCATTCTTGCCATGCATTCTTTAGAGCAGTATCCAGACTACAGTTTGATTGTGGAAGTTTTTTTAGAAATCAATGCTAAACGTAGCAGCACAACAGAAAATACTATGTTCTCTGTTTCTTCAGATGTTCCTATTAAATTTTCATGTCAAGTTGAAATGTTCCTGGTGTGACTTAATCAAATATAAATGATTGACTTGGCTAGAGAAATGGCCAGATAAACTTCTTGGAGCTAATAAACACAGTTGCCTGAAAATATATGGAATTGTAGTAGCATTGGGCTGATAGTCAAGTTTTTTTTTGTAGCCACGTTATGCATAGTCTCACCAAAACTGGCATTTTGTATTTTAGTCTGATGCATGTTTTCTTTGCGTATGTGCTTGCAAATGGAACACTTTGGTTTTGGCAAAGATTTTTAAATAACTTGTGATTTACTAGTTGAGCCTTCCTGGGATCTATGATGGTCTTACAGAAACACATTTGGTATTAGGAAATACTGAAATATGCTGTTAGGTGGTTAGGTGAAAAGAAATGAGTGATTTAGACAGAGAGACATTAAGTGCCAGGTATGAGGTAAGATTTTCAGATGCAGCTAGGCTTTGGGTGGAAATAAATGCGTAAGAAGATGTTGAAGAAACTGGGCTGGGGTTCAGTACATTTACAAGAGATACTGGTGCTTTAAGTATTTTCCCATGCAGAATAGCCAGGGAACTGATGCTGTGAATTAAGGGTCATTCAGTTGCCCTTGCCTTTACAGAAAGAGCAATGCTATTTTGTGCCCGTAGGCAACAGCAAGGAACCTTCAAATAGCTGGAAAATAACATACTTTATTATGTTACAATAAATCAGGACTTCTGAAATAGTTGAAACTTTATTTGTTAAACTTTGAAGGGCTTTGTGTTTGAAAGCTTTTGGGTCCAGCTAACTGAAAATATAGTATGCAGAGCACCTCAGTGCTGGTCTGGGTTTCCAGAAAGTTCTGGAAAACTGAGTGCTGGTCTGGGTTTCCAGTATCCCTTTGAAACTGTCTCTCCTCTTGTTTCTCAACCACATTTAATCCAAACAAAATTCTGTTTTCTCTCTTCTCCTGTAAGTCTTTTTTTTTTTTACATCCTTTAGCTGTCACGGAAGTCCTTGCTAATACCTCATGACCTGGTATCTCGACAAAAGAAAGGTTCTGCCCACCACATATGTAGAACTTGACAGGAAAAGGGGAGCTCTGATTTGGACATTGGAAACAAAAGGAAGCATTGACACTTCATTAGGAGAAGCATTGGTCCAGGGCAGAGAAGCTTGAAGAGTTTTGTTCCATGAGCTGTTTCTCTAGTGTAGCATGGAAGAATTGAGCTGACGTGATTTGGGTGTATAGAGTGAATATAATTCAGACTGCTACCTTTGTTTTATCTTTAGATATTCTACCCAGAAACAACAGATATCTATGATCGCAAGAACATGCCACGCTGTATCTATTGTATTCACGCACTCAGGTAAGGAATTCTAGACAGAAATCTGATTGCTTCTGAAATCTTTCTGCAAAGCTGAAGGGTGACAAGAGAGAGAGCTGAACTGAAGGCTGGATGAGGGCAAATTTTCTAGTAGAACAATCTCATCAGGTCAGCAAAGATCCATGAAGCCAATATTTTGCCTTGGGCAGTGGCCGAATCAGATTCCGAAGGAAAAAAGCCAGTCAAGTATGTTGAGATTACTACCTTTTCATTCTGGTTCCCACCCTCTCTGCTCTCTGAGGCAGAGCTAGACATTCTTTAACAAAGAAGATAGTAAGGCACTGGCACAGATTACCCAGAGAAGCTTTGGCTGTCCCCTCCCTGGAAGTGTTCAAGGCCAGGTTGGATGGGGCTTGGAGCAACCTGGGATAGTGGAAGGTGTCCCTGCCTGTGGCAGTGGGCTGATTTGAAAGTAGATTATCTTTAAGGTCCCTTCCAACCCCAGCCTTTCTGTGATCTGTGTTGAGCTAGCATGACAGGCAAAAAGTAGGAGTGGCTTTTCTTCTCCCAGACACATCTTTCTGCAGCTGTATGGGTTCATCCCTCCTTTGTAGTGATTCCATTTCTCATCAGGCTGCAGGTGAATACATTAACCCTATTTTAGTAAGCCAAATCAGCCTAGTGAATACTTTGCTATCGGAGATGCCACACCTGCAGTCCTGTGTCCAGTTCTGGGCATTAGAGAGACACAAACAAGCTGGAGAGAGTTGAAGGAAGGGTCACTAAGATGCTTAATGGACTAGAGGATCTCTCCTATCAGGACAGGCTGAGACAGTTGGGACTATTCAGTCTATATAACATATAGTGCCATGGGAATCTCAACAACGTGTGCAAGTATCTGAAGGGAAGATGCAAAGGAGATGTGAAGCCAGGCTTTTCTCAGTGATGTCCCGTGATGTGACAAGAGGCAAATGGCATAATGTGAACCACAGGAGAGTCCCTCTTAACATCAGGAAATGCTTCCTTTATCTGTGAGAGTGACCAAGGAGTGGCACAGGTTGCTCTGAAATGTGGGGTCTCCACTGTTGTGATCCTCAAAAGCCATCTGAAATGATCCTAGGGAACTTGATCCTATGTGACCTCGTTTGAAAAGGGAGCCTGAACAACACAAACTTGAGTGTGCCCTTCTAGCCTCAACCGTTCTGTAATTCTGCAATGACTTGATAGTGGTGGGCCAGTTACGTTCTGCGAAGGGGGGAAGAGAAGAGTCAGCTCACTCTCTTGGTGATTATCAGCTGTTATATTGGCTTACCTCTCCTTGAATCTATATCTCCTAAAACTGTATCATTGTCAGAACCACAAGGAAAAATGACTAGTTCTAATTATTGCTTCTTTTCTTTTCTAGCCTGTACCTTTTTAAACTGGGTCTTGCCCCCCAGATTCAGGATTTATATGGCAAGGTAGACTTCACAGGTAAAAAAAAAAACCCAGCACTTACGTATGCTGCCTTTATCTCATACCCTTCTAGATCAGTTATTGAACACTCATTTAGGTCAATTAAAGAATTGTTGCTGTTGATATCCTAAATGCAAATAAAATGATAAATTAATTGCTGTGAGGAGTTTTAGTAATTTAAGAAAAAGAGACTTCATTTGCCAGCTTCTGAGCCAGGCAGTTAGACAGTCATCGGCTCATTTACTTTCACAAATAACAGTGTCTTAACTCTTTTGTCACTGTTGTAAGATGCTTAAGCCTTGCATCCATCTCCTTGGGAGAGTTTTCAATTTGGAACTTAGTACATGGTTCTGACCTCCTGTGCCAGTTTAGAGGTGCCATCAGCTGAAGAAGTGTTTGACAGCTGATCTGCTGCAGGAGATGCCAGCACAAAGTCATGTGTCCGCACACCTCCTCAAAGTTTCACTTCCTTAATTTTTGTGAAAGTGTCAAATTCTGTGTTTTGCATTAGTAAGACTCTTGCCTGAGGGCACGCATCTGGTTTAAAAGGTGTATAAACTTTATGTCCCTGCAAATTGGTTGTTGATTATACTTACAAAATGCTGAACTATTAACTCTCTTTAAGAGTTGTATGATATTTAGCAACCGCATGTGTTGACGCACTGCATTCGCTTCTCTCAGTGTAGGCTGTTTGTGGGGAAAAAGAAAATCTTAAACTACTCCCTGTGCATTTTCCTGACCTATTGGCAACCACAGTTGAGGTACCTCAGAATGGAGTCGGTTTCCAGCTCCTCATGAGAGTTCTTGCTTTGTTTTCTAATAAGAAAAACTACAGAATACTCCCGTATGAGTTTTTGGGAGAAATGTAGATTTTAGGAAAGTGTGCAGAATGTCTTGGCATTTTCATTTATTTTGTTTCACTTACTGAGTTACATTCAAAGTATTATTTAAATAATAATAGTCATCTATTGTAGATGTCCTATTTCTTTTTTTTTTTAGCAGCATTTAGTACAGCACTGCTAATGCATTGTTAATTCTAATGCCATGTAACACTATTTTAACGTATGTTTCAGAGGAGGAAATCAGTAATATGAGGCTTGAACTAGAGAAGTATGGTATTCAGATGCCTGCCTTCAGCAAGATTGGAGGAATTCTTGCAAATGAACTTTCTGTGGATGAAGCTGCATGTAAGGAAAAATGGCATTTTGTTTGCTTATTCAAATCAGCAGATCAGTTAAGTGTTGGTTTTAATGCTGCAGGTTTTAAGCCTAGTACAGTATTTCTGATAGGCCTTTTTAAAAACTGGGAAGTTGTTTTTATTCTTTCCCTTGTGTATTTTTCTTTTTTCTGGAGCATGGTGATTTGATCACTTAAAATATTGTAACTAGAAAGTAGGCCGCTATTTTTTTCAACAACACAAAGCCATGATGGAATGAGAGATACTTTGATGATTCTTTTGCTTTCCAGTTAATTTTCAGATAATTTTTCTGCTCTTTTCAAATAAGGGATTCTGGATTTCTTGATTTTTAACAGAGCTGATTTGTTTGGGACTAACTGGCAGACTGTGGCTTGTTTTTCAGTGCATGCTGCTGTCATTGCCATTAATGAAGCAATTGACCGTCAGGTTCCAGCTGACACTCTTGCAGCAATGAAGAACCCTAATGCCATGCTAATAAATCTGGATGATCAACTGGAATCCACTTACCAAGCCACACTCTACAGAGCAAAGCAAGACAAGATGGAGAATGCTAAAAATAGGGTAGCTCAGTTCTTCTTTCAAACCATTTGCATGCATTGCTATTTTGTATTGCAGTGTAAACTGTGGGGAATTCACCAAATGTGTGTTAAGGTCCTGTATGTGTGGTCTTAGGTGGATTTACTCCTCGTGGCATTCTATTACGTTCCCCAGTAACCTATCTTGCAGAAAACAGGCAATAGTTAGCTGTGTTAGTCTGTTTAGCTGTCTGAAATACGGGCCACATAGTTACAAAATTCCTGTCAGCATTTTTATGTTGGGAATGCATCCTTCTGTTTTCACAGGTATGTTTTCCTAATAATGAAATTATGAGCAAAACTGACTGATGCTGGAAGTGGTCCATGTTGCTTTAGAGCACTGTATGACACATGCCTAACTCTGTATACTGCTCTCTATGTCCTGTGTGTTCAGTAGAGCCATTAGATTGAAATAAGACGTTTCTAAGCTGTCTGTATCAGAGTTCGACTATAGTTACTCTAAATGTATTTATGTCTCGGGCTTCTTTTTGCATGTGTAAAGGCAGTGTATGTATGGCCTATCACAGCTCTATAGGGGTCAATGTTTACCCTTCCTGACCTTTTCAGTTAGAAGGTCTGTAAGGGAGAAGGAAGCTGTAGAAACCCTGATTAGTTTTTATTTCATCTTCAGATTGCCTCAGAAAGTTCAGACAGAGAGAGAGATGTGTATGAAGAACTTCTGACTCAAGCTGAGATTCAGGGAAACATCAATAAAGTGAACAGTAAGTGTCATGTTATACTAATAGTCTTAACTAAAAGCGTACTTCAAAATGATACCTGTGCTCCTCTTTTTCTGTAATGCTGACAAAATTTCAAGGCAGCTCCCCTGTTTTTGTGGTGGGGTGTTTTGGTTTTCTTCAGTTGTGTGGTTTTGTTGTTGTTAGTTGGTTTTGGTCGTGTTTTGGTTTTTTTAGTCATTATCAGTACATAGTTGTAAGCTTAATTCACTACGACTTCTGTTACCCTTCCTTTTGGAAATGGATTGAACATGTTGCTGGGCCCTTCAAATCTTCATCCTGAGTAGTGCATGCCATTTCCAACCATTAGCCTGTGTTTCAGGCTAATAATTCATAATTGACTTAATAATTGATTCTGGAAGTGTTTCTTTTGGATTACATACCTAACTTGCTATCTATCAGGTCTAAGAGTATTTCTTTCTGAGCGGTAGGTTGTGTAAACCATGGGACTTTCTCAAGACTCTGTTTTTCTGTTGCTAGCACGTGCAGCCATATCAAAGATTGACCTGGCTTTGGAACGAGGAGATGCATTAGCACTGTATGAAGCTTTGGCAACACCAGCCCTGGGACTCCGAGGATTGCTACGAGAAAATTGCGACTGGTATTTCAAGCAGTTCTTGAGTGATAGGCAACAGAAACAGGAGGTATGGAAAAGTGTTGATTACCCTGATTTGTGAGGTTTTTCCCCTGCTCCCGCCTTTCACCATACAACTATGTACTAATCACTTGGTATATACCTGCATTATGGTTTAGTGTTGTCTAGAAAAATTCAATGTTAAGAGATGGAAGCATTTAGTAAGCCTGTCTATTATTTAGGCTTTATCTCTGCATGTGAAAGGCCAGTATAATGTGTATATGTAGGTGTACATATAATAGACCAAACCTTAAACTAGCAACTTGTGTGTGTATAGAACTATTAAAATTAAGGTGTGTCCTCCCTCATTTTGCTATTGTCAGTGCCCAAATAATGTGAATATATGTGTTTTATAAACATCTGTCAGATAAGCCTGAACTACTTTCACTGTGGAGATTACTGTCATAGACCGCTTGAAGGCATTATGCTTAGGGACATGGTTTAGTGGTGGACTTGGCAGTATTAGGTGTATGGTTGGACTCAGTGATCCTAAGGGTCTTTTTCAGCTTCAGTGATTCTGTGATGCTGCCCAAGTTGTTAAAGTCCTCCTTCCCCCCTAGTTACTCAGTCTTGTTTTCTATTTGTATTTGTGTAGTATTGTAATAGTCCAAGAAGCACGTATGTATAAGCCAAAGCTGCTTGTTGTCCATTTTGATCTGCTAACTCTATAGTTGCTCAGAGGTAAAATGCAACATTACTTAATGGATTGTTTCATGCCAAACTGCACAATTGCTAGTCTCGCTCCAGCACGCAGCTCATGTACAGGGAGCCTTTTCCCACAAAGTTGTGCCTTTTTTCTTAAATGTGTTACCACTTTGGAAGCAGTCTTGCCTTTTATTGCTATGTTCACGGGACTGCAGTTCTGATAGAAAAAAGATCAGGTTGTATGCATACAATCTTTCAGCACCTGAACTGAGAATCTGGTGAGTCATTTCTGATTTCCTTATGTATATTCTTTCTGGTTTAAGTTCAAGTGGAGTATTTTTATTGAGGTAATTGAAATTAACTTGGCATTGTTTCACCCTTACAGTTTCTGTTTTTTCTTCAGGCTGGCCTTACAGGTCCTCTGCAGAAGGAAGAGTTGCAGTTGGGAGTGGATGCTGCTAACAGGGCAGCACAACAGTACCAGCAAAGTAAGGATCAGCAGAAATCAAAGCAAAGTCACCATGGATGTGATCAAGAAAATGAGGCAGCACAGTATTTGGGTCTATTATGAATGGTCATTGTGAATGTTCTTTAAGTACTTTACAGCTGCTAAGAACATTAAAGAGAGCTGGTTGCCCTAATTATTTGCAGTGTCTTTTATCCAGCTGTTACAACGTGGCTGGAGATAACAGCATTAAAACATTAATTTGAATTAAGAAACATAGGCTTTTTGCATCCTTCTTAAATAACCTCTTTTTATAGAATACTTTTATGAATTTTTGTGTTGTGGATCTGTGAAGAAAATCTGGATTGCTCCAAGAGATGTGAAAGATAGGTTTATCTGCTGATTTGTTCACACTGAGCTACAGAACCTTTACTGTTTCTGAATATCGGGTAGTAAATAAAATGCAGATCATTTGCTGATTGTTTTTTGATAGATGCTTCTGAGACCACACAGAGCTTTCTTACTGTCCAGGAGCAATTCACTTTGTGATAGGTAGAAAGGAGACTACTAGAGATTGGAGAGAGGATTTAGAATACAAGAGGAAAAAAGCGAATGCTGAATTAAGTAGGCAGCTACCTTTGAAGTACCTTACTTGTTAGGCATGGAAGTCCACATTTGTTTACCTTCTTGCAGTGTTTTAAGTTAGCCAGCATGTACCCACTACGGAGTGCCTGTGTTACTGCCTTGAGCAGGATAAAGGTAGAAAGGAAGAGAAAATTGGTATGATTCACCCATCCAAAATTTGCAATGAGGCTTCTTACTATCAGAATACTGAAATGGTAAAACAGTCCCTTGATAATCAGACAAAAAGGTGAACTAGTATTAAATATGAGCATTGCATGTTTTAATGGTCTTCAGCAATGGAAGACTAGCTAACTGGGGATGTATGGATCTGAGAGTTTGGGTCTTTCTCTGCAGTTTGGGTATTATTCTTTCTCTAGTTAAGTACCTGAGTAAAATGAAAGTGCTGTTATTATGGGAGTCTCAACTGTCTGCCTTCCTTATTTTTTGTGCTCTTGAATTTCTAGGACTGGCAGCAGTAGCCAAAATTAATTCAGCAATTCGAATGGGTGATGCGGAGAAGACTGTGGCAGAAATGATGAATCCAGAGGCCCAGTTACCAGAGGTTTATGCATTTGCTGCAGATCTTTACCAAAGGGAGCTGGCCACCTTACAGCAACAGAGCCCTGAAGTAAGTATCACCTTCTCTGTTATTTCTGAAAGTTGGCATGGGTCACTGGGTCTACCTGTTTTCTTACATGTGTTCTCTGGAACAAACCTGTCTTGAGTCTTCACAGAACTGCTTTGGTGTTCAGTCTGTTCTGATGTGGTTTAATCCTTTAATCTTGATCTGATCGGACTTTAGCTCAGTCTCTTACTTGGTGCTCTAGCTGTATGATACTCACCTTTCTACTTTGTTGTCTTAAAGGATGTCCCTTTGCCTTGTTACATGTCTGTTCTGACAGCTACTCCATTGTTTTCTATGTGCAGCAATAGTTTGCATAGAACGAATAGAATTAATTTATCGTCCGCTTTGTATGCAGGGTCACCTCACCCATCCAGAACTATCTGTTGCTGTAGAGATGCTGTCTTCTGTGGCCCTGATTAACAGGGCTTTGGATTCAGGGGATATGAATACAGTGTGGAAACAACTGAGCAGTCCTGTCACAGGCCTTACAAACATTGAGGATGAGAACTCGCAGAGGTGAGTAATTCAAGGAATCGTAGCAATCCTTGATGTTGCATCTATTCTGTGACTTTATGAATTTTATTTTCCTTCTCTTAAATTTTACATTATTTCTACATTATTTGTTACAGTGTGGATTTAATCTTTGCTCTCTCTTGCATCTTGTTTTTGTGATTACTGTTTCTTACTGGTCTGATTCCCGTGCTGTCTTTCAGTGCTTTCTCATGGATTTCACATTAAAGCCATGCTGTAATACCATTAGGTTGTCACTAGTACTTATGCCAGCTCACCTGTTTTCTTTGCCCTGAACCCTTATTCGGTGTTTCAGTGCTTTTTTCTTTTTGGCAATTTTGTCTGTTTGAGCCTCCTTCACATTTGTGCTAACATTTCTCTTTCTCCCCATTTTCAGTTTCAACCCTCATGTTACCTCTCCCACTTTGTGTGCAGTTCTCAGTGCTGGGTTGTGTGCTCCCTGAGCAGCTTGTTGCAATGTCATGTTTACTGGGCTTGGGTTTTGTTTTCTGACAGATACATTGATGATTTGGTGAAGCTGAAAGCTGAAAGAAGTGCAGAAGGAAATGAATTTATCACATGGAATGATATCCAGTCATGTGTTGATCATGTGAATAAAGTTGTGCATGAAGAACATGAAAGTAAGTTTTTCTGTTCAATTAATGGTAGACCGATCGTAGGTTATAAGGAGTGCTAAAATTACATGTGTGTCAATACAGAAAGCTACTGATTGATTTGTAGTTGTGTTATACATTAGATATCTAGGAAGATCTTAGTTGTAAACAAGACTTGGTGTTCCATAATATGAAAGTCTTGATTACAGGACTTTTTGTTGATGGAGAGATGAAGCAGTCTGTTGTGTTTGTCAGTATTTCAAAGCTGTTTATTAATCCTTCCAGTGTAAATTTCAACCCTTTTCACATTGGAAATGCATTGTCTGGTGTCAGTGTCTGGGATTAGTCTAGAATCTTCTCATTTTGCTTCAGTCCCCCAAATTTAAGGTAGTATTACCAAAATCTCTCAATTAGTCGTAGCCTTGTCTTGGAGTGCTCCACCCTTCTTCCTAATTTGCTGCCTTCAGTAAAAGATATTTTTCTTGAAGTCTTATCCTATTATTTGATGGCTACTTTTTCCCTGTTCAGGTTTTCCTCCTCTTCCTTTTATCTTATTTTTTTTAATTTTTTTTTATCTGCATTGGTCTTTTTACCTTCCCAGTATTTCATTCCCCGGTTTAGTTGCCAGTACTTTAGCTCCGTAATCAGAAGATGTGCAAAAACCCTCTGAAGTTGCAAATGTCTGACACAGATCACTGGTGAGACTCCAGCTCCCTGGGTGTGGGGGCACTGATATTTGAGCTCTCAGTGTGACCTTGAAGTTAATCCTTCAGCTGTACTATGTGTCTTATGCCCTGCAATCACACTGCTCAGTGTTTCCCTAGATGGCTTATTGACCTGGAGCATGGAAGCCTGTTTCTTTGCATTCATATAAAAGGTGTGATTGAGGAATCACCACTAATGCATTGCACTCACTTAAAGGCATTTGGTCAGTAGGCCTACAGTGAAGAGAACAGGAAGAGGTGTAGTATATACATACACATACAGTGTAAGGTTCGACAGGGCTTGGAGCAGCCTGGTCTGTAGTCTTCTTGGTCTAGTGGAAGGTGTGCCTTGCCCGTGGTAGGGGGGCTTGGAGCTAGGTGATCTTTGGAGTCCCTTCCAACCCAAACCACTCTGTGCAGCAAGTGTGAGCACTGAAAATTAAATACTCATGAAGGAAAAAAATTACTGCTGCAAGCTGGAAATGGTGAATGAGCGTTAATGTAATTTATATGCTTCTAGCCCTGCAAGTTTTTTACTTTTTATTTCTCAGTGGTATTTATGTTAATAAGGGACTAGGCCTGAGTGTAATTATGAAACTTCATCAGAAAAGAAAATTGGAGTGATTCTTCTTGCGCTAAGACAGTAGTAGTTGACATAAAATCCAGAGTGGAGGGAGAGGGGTCCTTGGAAATAGTACAGTTAAACAAACCTATTCTTCCAGTAGACCCTTGTGATGTTCTGTTTCATATAGTTTAATTTTGGGGGCTTTTTCTTGTTTTCATTAAGAGTTCTTAATTTTTGTTTATGACCAATACTGAAAACCTCCTGGGTTTGATGCTAACTTTGAAGCCATCTTTGTAATATTTATAGTTTTATTATATTTAATATCTCAGCAAGGCTTGGAGCTTTGTGTCATAAAGTGGGAGAGATGAGATTTGTCACAAGTCTGGAGGTGATGATAAAGTTTATGTTGTACGCTGAGACAGGCAGGTGTTTTCTGCCACCCCTTGTTGTATACTTGGTCTGTTGTGTTCCGTCTTGCAAAGCTTATACTCTAGAGAGGGTTAACTTTTAAATTAAAAGGTTGCTATCTTGGTTAACTTGTTTCCTGCATCTCCAAATAGACACTGTGTTTCCTATTTGGGTCACACAAGTAGATATGTTGAAACCGCACAAACAGGGCGCCACACTCGGGGTGCATACATCGGTGCTAGTTCTATAGTACCTTTTCTGTGTAGGAGGTCACAGTGGAACTCTAAAAGTTAGTGTAGTCCCAGCATCCTGTTTCTTTTAACGCTCCTTGTCCTGTAAGAAAAGTTGCAGAAAGTGCTATAATGAGGTAAATTGTTCTCCTGGGGAATTTCCTAATTCTTTGGTCTACTTCGTATCTGCCCTTATGCAAAGATTAAAAAAGTTTTATCTTCTCTCTATGAATAACTTAAATTAGTCAGAGAAGGTCCTCAAGCTTTGTGGCTATATATGTGTGTATAGATATATATATATCTATATAAATATATATAGATATATATATGTATGTGTATATGTGTGTGTTTTTTTTCTGTGTGCCTTCTTAAGTTATCATGTCTGTTTTTTGAAAGAAACCATGCAATCATTTTAGTGATGCAGTTCTTGCAATGTCCTCAGCATATATTTTTCCTTGATCTCTACTCCATCCAAATGTGATCTCTTTCCCAAGATGTTCTACTTTTTGTATGAACTTCTGTTTTGTGAGTCTTGTGTTGAAGAGTCACAATCTTTGAATACAACAACCAAAGCTGGAGAGTCCCACACTGAGCTCCTTTCTTTTATCTAAAAGACTTTGTTCTGCCCTGAACAAACTATGGTTGGATCCTTCTTTAAGTAGAGAATTGAATTGGGTGAACTCTGAGATTCATCTCAACCTGAGTTATTTCATGATTTTCAGGATCAGTTGCTATAGATGTAGATTCTGTTTGCATTTAGCTAACTGTAAGGTCTTTATTTTGCTGAACAATAAATTTTACTGTACTTGAATAGCATCTCCTTCTCTGATAATACAGCTGATACTACATATGTCCTTAATAAAAGAGCTTTCTAACATATGAAGTTACTGTATTTTTAAATGGTATTTCATGCAGATCCTTAGTTTCATGTGAAGATTTCTTTCTGGAGAAACCAGAATCTTGGAACATTGTGAACTCTGGCCATTTGGGCTTTCTAGAATCTCTGAGCTGAGTGTCTGAGGATTCAGTTTTGTCCCTGCATGTGGTCTCCCTGAGGTGGTTTTTTTTGGGGGTTTTTTTTTTTTTTTTTTTTTGGGTTTTTTTTTTTTTTTTTTTTTTTTTTTTTCTCCTTTGAAACTTTATTTTCTTAATTGCAGCGCTCAAGAATTACGACTGCTTTGGGGAGGAGAAATAGCTTTGGTTTCTTTGCTAGTAAATAATGTTTTCTGTTACAAATATTGTGGTTCTGAGCTGTTACGTGATTTAGGAAGGACTAATTGCACTTTTCTTCTTAAGCAGTGCTTGTGATTATTATTGACCAAGAATGGAACTTTGTCTTTCTCCTCCCCCTTTGCATTCCTCCCTAGGGATTTTGGCAATTGGTCTTATTAATGAAGCTCTGGATGAAGGGGACACCAAGAAGACTCTTCAAGCCTTACAGACTCCTGCAGCAAAATTGGAGGGTGTAGCCCCAAAGGTAGCACAGCATTACCAGGATACACTACTTCGAGCCAAGAGAGAGAAAGCGCAGGTGAGTGCAGTTAAATGCATCTCTTGAAAGACCTTTGCATTAGTGTTACTGGATTCCTACTGGTCTTGAAAGTCAGAAGTCAAAAGTGACAATGGAGAGGTAGGCATTCTGCATACCTTCAACCGATCTTAACCAATCAGAAAGAGATTTCAGCTAACAGTGTGAATCCATGAACTGTGGAGATGGTTATAAGGATATTAAGCGCACGTGGTGGCTTGCTATAGCTAAACTCAGGTCCCAAGTGAGATACGTATCTTTTTTGTGAAAAAATAATATTCATCATCTGTTTTTGCGAGGAGACTATGTTCATTCCAGGAGTACTGAACTTCTGATGGCAAGTGTTCTGCAAGCTTAAGTATTTTCTTCTAATGTTCTGTGTTATATGTACTCTTAGGTATAGTTATATATATATATATATATATATATATTGGCAAAAAAGAAAGTTTCTGGAAGCAGAAAAATCTGTAAAGTGATACATTAGAAAAAAGATGTGAAACTACATACATGCTACCAGCAAAATTTATGCTGTTGTTCACCTGATGACACTTACATAGCTTATGACTTTTTTGAGCGGAAGTTGTCATTAGCCAAGGACTTCTACTGACTTGTACATAGTTGCAGTTTTCACTAACTGAAAGGTGAGGATGAAGAGAGGAAGGGCAAGTTTCCTCTTACAGGTATAAGAAAGGATGATGAGTGCACGTGTGTGTACGCAAGTGATTTTTGGGTAGTAGGGATAGGACGCTGATTTTTTTTTTCCTTATCTATTTACAGAGAAGTAGCAGAAGTCTGCTTTCAGTGGCTTAAGAGTGTTTTGTTTTCTTTCTTCGGTTGTAGAGCTCATTGCTCTAATAGCAATGCACAATTTTGTATAGAGGCTAAGGTCTAGACTGTGGTGAACATTTTGTTTTTGACTAAAGGTAAACCAGTGCGATGACAATAGCTGAAAACTGTATGCAATTCTGATGAAAATCATTAAACAGCTTTCCCAAGGGTCTTGATAGGGTTAATATTCCTCAGCATCCATTTTGTGCTGAAGCATTTCCTCTCGCTGAGTCAGAATGAAACAATGAAATCTTTTTATCCTGTCCTTAAACTTGTGCCAGATTGTGCTGGTAGCTTCTGAGTTGGTATGACATTACCTTATTTAGGCATAAGATAAATAAAGGGCTTCTCCCAGCAGCATGGGAATAATTCCAGAAATAGAAAGATCATATTACACAGTAACAATGTGGAGAAAATAAGCACAATCTGAAGTCAACTGTTATGAACTAGTGACTTCTGTACCTTGGGGCCAAGAGGGATTGTTGTTCACCTGAAGATGTTGTTCGGTTGCTTACTTGAATGGGGAGTACTGTATCATGCATGTTTCTGATGTGATGAGGTGAGAGAGAAGAAACCAGTAGGCTCTAGTGTGTTACACTGTGTGTATCTTGCAGAAAGTCTTGCAGCAGTAAAAGTGTAGAGAAGCACAACATGGTTTTGGTAGTCTTCAGATTGACTTCTGTGGATAGATAGTACAGTAGAGTTACAGTGATGGTTCTCCCCCACATCCTGGACAGGAATTTTGCTGTTGCTGGTGCTCTTGTGGGACTGTCTGGCTTTCAGATGAAATCTGCCTGTGAAGGTCATGTTAAGCTCTTGATCGAAGTATCATTTAGCCAGTTAGTTTCAGATCTGCCAAAACAATGGTTAAAATATGGAAAGCATGTAAAGAAATGTTCATTTGAAGTCTGGCCTTAAAGCTCTTGAATATTGTAAATAGTGGCTCTTTTGTGCACTGTGATTATTATTCCATTCCAGAATTGAAGGTTTCCTGTGTTCTGTTTGTATGAGGAAAGTTGTCAGAGGGATGGTAGTTGCGTCTTAGCATTTCTTCTGGTAGTTACCTACAGGAAGCACCAGTGGGTGGGGAGAAGCTTATGCTTGGCAGCTGCTGGGTCATTGTTCTTTATGTATATTTTGGGGCTTGCAAAACACTTGTCCCTTTCCTCCTCTCAAATTTCTGCATGTAACATTAGCTCATTTGGCTAGATTTCCCAGCCCAAATACAGGATACTGTGTGATCACTGCTCCTTAACAGGCAATCTGTTAATGATTTAAATTATTTAAAACATGGTGTTGACTGCTGTGTGTGTACACTCATCCACAACACATATGATGCTTTTTGCTTTGTTAGTTTGTACAGGTTTGTGAAGTTTTGTGGGCACAGAAATGAACAGCCTGATGTGACATTAGTTACCCAAAGGCGTATTAGTTTCTGCACACAGGTATGCATCGGCAGCTCTCTGTAGTCATCTTCTGTTGAAGGACTAACTTCCTGGGAGATCATATCCTCTTAGGTTGTATAGCTTTAGGACTACCTGGTACCAAGTCCCTGGCTTTGTGTTCGCTCAGCTTATTAGAATGATTCTTATTGATAGAATTTCTTGTTTGTTCTGTTTCCTGAGAAGTTTTTTTGTCTGAGAGAAAGTATTGAGTTTGGTAATGCCATAGTAGTCTCTGCCAGTCACAAATCCACATGGTGTCCTTGTGCTGGAGTTAGTTAGGAAGACTGAAATACTTCTTATTCCCTCTGATATGGAAAACTACTCTATTGGCTGTTTCTGAATATAGGTTATCTTACTTGGCAAAAATAGTGATATTTTTCTCCTGATATTGTATATTTTTCTTGTTGTATTCTCTTCAGGACACACAGGATGAAACAGCTGTACTTTGGCTAGATGAAATTCAGGATGGGATTCATAAAGCTAACAAGGACACAGAGGAGTCCCAGAGATGTAAGTATTATCACACAGTATTGCAATTAATCCCCACTACCACCCAAATACCAGTTATTTAAGGAAAAGTTGGGGGCTAGAAATGTCATGTACATGTGGCAAAGGAAATCAAAAGAGCCTACAGGCTTCTGGTGCAGGTGTGGTTTTTTGAGGAGTGAATGCCAGATTCTTCAAATTCTAAATTTCTTCTGTTGTGGGGGGATATGCATTTCTTTCCAGTTTTGCATGTGACCATTAGACCACGTTACCTTGTTGGACAAATCTCTATCAAATTGTTTGTCATCTGCGACTAATTGTGTGTGGGTGGGTGGGTGGTTGGTTAGAAGTGAGAGTGTTCACATGCACTATTGAAATGGTGTTTTCTGGAGCATTACCTTTTATTTGCGTGAGATACTGTTGTGTTGTCTTGCTTCTCTTAGGTATTACCAGACAAACACTCGCATGTTTTTCAGATACAGAGAGTACTACACATCAGTGATATTTGCTCCTTAATGCAGTTTGCAGGTAGACTGGTCCACCCATTGTTGCATCCCAGTCTTTATAACGATGTTGTTTTTGTCTGCAGAAACAATTAAGTAGTTACTGCTCTGGTTGTTGAAAAGTCCTCTTTTGAGTTGTGCCTGGCTCTGCCAGAAGAAACTGTGTTAACTGAACCAAACATCAGAGGAGAGCTGTAACTATGTGTGTTGAAAAGTTCTGGTGGTAAATCAGCACCATACTGGGACTTCAGGCACACACATTACATGCTGTCAGGTGCAGTTCCACACGTGGTTGGATATGCTGTACTGAAGAGGCCTCTATGTGCAAGTTGTCTAGTTGTTTTTGTATTTATATTTCATGTTTATGTACACTTAAAATTTGCATATCTTACATACAGCCCAGCTATAAGGGTGTGTTCATATTGCCTTGCTCTGTTCTGCCATTCTGTGCTTGCTGTGAGCTACTGAGCCCCTGAGCTAACCTGCTTCCTGGTGTTATCTAAGTCTCCTTAGGAATTCTGGCCATTAATGAAGCAGTAGATCATGGTGATGTTAGCCAGACCCTGAGTGCCTTGCGTTCACCTGATGTTGGGCTATACGGAGTCACTCCAGAATGTGCTGAGACGTACCAGCAAGAATTGTCAGAAGTCAAGAAAAGGGCAGCAGGTACACCTTAAATAGCTAACTGTTAGTGAAATGAATGTAAGATTATTGTACATGGAATTGGAACCAGAGGTAAAAAAGCCCCTGGGAAAAAATCTTGTGTTATAGATAGCAGCTGTCAATGCTTTGTGAAATAAGGGCTTTTTTTAAAAGAAAGAGTGTGAATAGTATAATGTTCTCCACTTACAGAATGTGTTGTGTTTAGGTAGCTCTCATATGAGGTCATTAGGGACTCAGAAACATTCCTTTCCTTGCTTGGAGGAAGAAGAATCTGTAAAGTAAATTTCCTGGTTGTAACATTTGTATGTGTGGAAGGTAAGACACTTGTCAGAGTTTCAGACTTCTAATTGCAGTTTCTGCTCTTAGGGGGCAATGGCAGTGAGTGGGTGAAACACTGGGTGAGAGGAGGCTATCATTATTACCATAACCTGCGGACCAAAGAGGGAGGATGGGATGAACCAGCAGAATTTGTGCAAAATGACACTCAGCTGTCACGGGAAGAGATACAGGTAGAGTAATAGATTAACACATGCTCTTTCTCTCAGAAGTTGATGTTCTTACCACTCCCACCCTTAGTGCAGCTCTAAGATAGAATGCTTCAATGCCATGTTAACGCTCTTCGTAACTCATTTGATTTGCTAGGCATCATCAGACTGTGTGTGTCAAAACTCCTAGTTGTCTTTCATAAAAATTATCCTGTCACTAAAAGAGTACAGGACCATGATGTCACTGTTTTTGAAAGACAACTTTGGAGCTTCTTTAAATCACAATGTGGAAACTGATGTAACATCCTTTTTCTTGTATTTCCATTTGCTTTTTCTGGCTCTTGTTCCTATCATAACATGAAATCAGAGCACCATATCTGGAGTCACTGCAGCATACAACCGAGAACAGTTGTGGCTTGCAAATGAGAACCTGATTATGAAACTCCAGGCTTGCTGTCGAGGGTATCTTGTTCGCCAGGAATTCAACTCAAGAATGAATTTTTTGAAGAAGCAGGTCCCAGCAATCACTTGCATTCAGGTAGTGATACCCTTTAATTCTGTTTGGAACTTGTACTCTGCAGTTGTTTTCTGTACATAAGCTTATTAACAGTTTTTGTTCAATTCAGGTAGTTACAGCACACTGAAATGTGTGCAAATGCAATAGTTGCTTTGCACCCTGGTACCATTTTATTATTTCAGCAGTATATGTCTGTTTCTGCCTAAGTAGCACATACTCTGCCTGTATATTTAACAAAACTTCCACACCCACTCCCAGCTCATTAAAATAACACACTCTCCCTTTAAGTGTAATCCAACCCCTTGCCTGACTTCTCTTCCCCAGTGTGGATGGCAGTGGGTCCGCTGGGAAGGCTTAAAATGTTACACCATTGTTCTCAGCAGCAGCAGCTAACACATGATGCTCATGTAGAACAGTTTCTGTCAACTTGGCTGTTTGACTGTATCCTTGACCCCTAACTGTGCTTCAGAAGGCCCAGGCTCTTCATGGGGTAATTTCCAGTCTCATGATTACATTTGGAAAATAGTTAATGCTTCACACAGTGTATCTCTTGCTAAGACAAGCGTGTCTCCTTCATGTTTCATTTAGCCAAAAGGGCAGTTGGAAGCTGAGGAACACAAAGAAGCTCAGATTTGTAATTACTTCTGTTCGATTAGAAAAGTAAAGTGAGTGTGCCTGTTTTGTTTTCAGTCTCAATGGCGTGGCTACAAGCAAAGGAAGGCATATCAAATCCGTTTGGATTACCTACGTGCACAAAAGGACCAAGTAGTAAAGGTAGTGCAGATTCACTGCTGACTGTTTTGGTAAGCCTTTGGGGTAGTGAACTTTGTAGATAAGGTTTCCATCTGAGTGTTTTGGTTACCCTTCAATAGATTCAGTCAATGACCAGGATGTATCAAGCCAGAAGACGTTACAGAGACCGTCTGCAGTATTTCAGAAACCACGTAAGAGGCTATCTTGTTAAATGTGTTTTGTACCTGACTTCGGTACTCTTTCCAGAATGATGTCAAGTGCTTCTTGTTTCTTAAATCCTAGATAAATGATGTCGTAAAAATTCAAGCCTTTATTCGAGCAAACAAAGCCCGAGAAGACTACAAAACCCTCAGTAAGTATTGCCAAGAGGATAAAACTGATGTGCCTCAAATCTCTGTTTGTGAGGGATCATACATTCATAGAAGAGATTCCCCAACTCTTCTCTGCCTGTCTCCATAGGAGAGATGCTCCAGCCCCCTGATCATCTTTGTAGCCCTCCTCTGGACTCAGTCCTGCAGCTCCACATCTTCTTATTATGTTGGGGGCCCCAGAACTGAACACAGTACTCCAGGTGGGGTCTCATTAGAGTAGAATGGAGGAGGAGAATCACCTGCCTTGACCTCCTGACCACATTGCTTTTGATGCAGCCCAGGATGCAGTTGGCTTTCTGTGCTGCAAGTGCACATTGTTGGGCCATGTCAAGCTTCTTGTCAACCAATATGATATTGGCTGTGTGATTTACAACATCAAGACAGTTTTGAGGAGCAGTTGGGATGAAGCTGATAGGGCAGTGCAGGGAGTAGGTAGTTCTTGAAGGAGAAGTTGATTCTAGCTGCCTTTTTTTTTTTTTTTTTTTCCCTGCTGAAAAATAGAACGGTAGCTTTGCAGTTAGCTCTGACAGTGTGGACTACCCTATGCCAATACTGACTTTGTTCTTGATTTAGTTCTCTTACAGTTTTCTCAAAGCAGGAGAATCAAAATGTCTGAAGCTGTTTAGACATGATGGTACTAATTTGACTCTGGGTGCTCCTTGATGTGCTGTTGAAACATAGATAAGGCATATATTTACTTCTGTTTGCCATCCCCTAGTGTTGTCTATTTTCTTGCCTATAGTTAATGCTGAAAATCCACCTATGGCTGTGGTTCGAAAATTTGTCCACTTGCTCGATCAGAGTGACCAAGATTTTCAGGAGGAGCTTGAGCTAATGAAACTGCGTGAAGAAGTTGTAACCTTGATCCGATCCAATCAGCAGCTGGAAAATGACCTCAATCTCATGGACATCAAAATTGGTTTGCTAGTGAAAAACAAAATTACATTGCAGGTAAGAAATGTGTTGTTGGGAGACCTACACATAGAATTGAGCCCAGTGGTAGTTAGCATGGAGAGCTCCTGGCCTCAGATGTTGGTTGCTCAGGCCCAGTGGAAGACATTTCCCCTGACTTAGTTTTCACTCCTAGTACGTTATTAGTTCATTCCACTAACTTAGTATATATCCCTAGAAAGAAAACTGTAGGAGGAGAGGAAACAAGTCCTGAAGCTAAAAAACAAGACTATCTTGATCTAACAAATGCAGCAGGTTTCGTATTGAAAGGCTTTGAGACTCTTTTTTTGTTGCTCCTTTGTGGTTAAACAAGTCACATGCCACAAGCTTGCAGCCAGGGGGGTGATTTTGGAGGCAGGAGACATGCTTGTGCCGCTTGGTTGCTTGTTGGTTAAAGGAAGCGCCCTCTAGCTAAGCTTGGCTGCTGTGATTAATTTCCCCCCCCCCCCCCCCCGCCCGCAAAAAAAAAAAAAAAAAAAAAAAAGGCTCTTGCTGATACAGCATTGTCTTTTCTTCAAGCTGAAGTACTGGTGAGCTTTTCATGTGGTCCTGGATTCATTACACTAGGCTTCTCTGAGTGCAGAATCTCAATTGGTGTAGTGAAATTTATCTTAGAAAGTAGCTGCAGTGGTTGGGCTGATGATTGCAGTGAAAAGTGCCATTGCTGTCAGAGTATGTGGAGGTAGTGAGCTAGCTGAATATGGAACAGTATTTTTAAACTGTAAGCCCAGGTTAAAAAAGGAAAACATTTCCAAGCATCTTCAGAATGCTACCAGCTTTGATTGTAATTGCTACCAAGAGTGACTAACCCTCCTATGGTTTCAGACAAATTCACAAAGTCAGGAACAAAGCAGAACATATACTTCCAGTTGGAGAAACTACTGCTACTGCCATAGCAAACAATGCTTCACTTTCATAGCCCCAGGCATTCCTTGACCCTGCATTTCTGCATCCAAGAGAAGTAGCTCTCAGTTTTCCAGTATTTCTGGTTTGAAACTTCTCAGTGAAATCTGTACCTGTTCTTTCTTTCCAGGATGTTGTTTCTCACAGCAAAAAACTTACCAAGAAGAACAAGGAACAGCTCTCTGACATGATGATGCTGAACAAACAAAGGGGAGGTTTGAAAGCACTGAGCAAAGAAAAGAGAGAAAAGTTGGAAGCCTATCAGCATTTGTTTTACCTACTTCAGGTAAGCAACTTCTTACACTGCTCGGTAAGCTTTTGTCATAGAAGGTTATATGTCTTAGCACAGTCTTTGCTTGTGCACTGTAGTTGCCATACAAGCAGTAAGGTTGGAAAAGACCTTTAAAATTGAGTCCAGCCAGCAACTGTTTTGAGCCACCTTAGTTTTTAGCAACACCAGTGGGGACATGCACACTAAGTAAATTTTCTTGTTGTTGTAGACTAACCCAACCTACTTGGCCAAGCTGATTTTTCAGATGCCTCAAAACAAATCCACAAAATTCATGGATTCTGTCATCTTCACGCTGTATAACTATGCATCCAATCAAAGAGAGGAATACCTGTTGTTGCGACTTTTCCAAACAGCACTGCAGGAAGAGATCAAGTATGTGGTAGCATACGGCACATTCTTGCTGTTGAATCAGTTTTGGCAGTTTTGGTTCCTGAAAATGAGGCACATTTTCATGTGAAGTGTAGTGCTTATATGCAGATAATGCTAATCTGTCCCTTCATTGTCCTTTTCCCATTTCATACCTATTAATGTAGTCTGTCAAAGAAGAATCAAGTATGTCCATAGAAGATGAAGGCTTTTCACTTCAATCAAGATTTCACTGCTCAACATGGCAGCTACTTCTGATCTGATGCAAAGTCATGCTAAAATTCAGTCTAATCTCAATTCTCCAGTGTCCAACAAACTGCAGTCTTTAGGAGCCAGGAAGTGATCTAAATCTAAGCTGTCTGCATTTCCAAAAGCTAACGAGGAGTCTGAAATCTCTGTTGTTTGGCATTTCTATTTCCTGTCAGTGTTAGAAACTCTGGCTGTCCTCAGATGTGTTTTGTTGGATTGGTTAGGCCTTAGGAGCTCTGTGTTACATGACTTTACAATGCAGAGTGGCACAACTTGCTGTGAGGAAGAATATGCTATGAACTTTTTGAGGAACTGCCCTCAAGCATTTTTGGGAATACTTTTTAAGCATGAAGATGATATATGCCCTGAAACAAATAACAACTTCTAAAAAACTTGTGTGTCTCCCCCACTTTCCCCCTGCCCCCCCCCCCCCCAAAGTCATGCTTGGAACAGTAGACCAGGGAAGCATAGGCAGTGATAGAGTTATGTATACCTCAAATTTCATATAGATTCTTTCTTCTTCAGATCAAAAGTAGACCAGATACACGAAATTGTGACTGGGAATCCTACTGTTATTAAAATGGTGGTAAGTTTCAATCGTGGTGCCCGTGGTCAGAATGCCCTGAGGCAGATCCTTGCGCCAGTTGTGAAGGAAATCATTGATGACAAGTCACTTAATATCAAAACTGATCCTGTGGATATTTACAAGTCTTGGGTTAACCAGATGGAATCTCAAACTGGAGAGGCCAGGTATGGGACCTGTTAATGCTGTATTTTTCTAAACATTGCTTAGCTGCTTTGCATTGCTCAGTTAGTCATTCAGAACCATCCTTGGCTCCACTGCATGCATCTGTCCAACTGATTGTCTCGCCAAGACAGTTTTCATCTGAGAGTTCTAAAGTTCTTACTCTGGTTACGGTGCTGAGAGTATTCAGCAGGAATGTCATTAAATGATGGAAGAAGAAATGCTCTTTGGTATTTTCCTGTGCTAACTTGATAGTTAGCTATGAGACACCCTCTAACCTAAAAGAATGTATTGTAAGGAAATGTATTTGGGAATTGCTTCCATGTCAGTCCCTGTTCATGTCACGCATGGCCTGTGCAAACAGGTACTGTTCACAAGCACACAAAGCCGCTCTTGCTGGCAGAAAGCATCACATTGCATTTAATTCTCCCTGGTCCTAACATCTTTCTAATTAATATGAGCCACTGATGACAATTGTATTGAGCTACATGATTTTGTGTCATTCTGGTTTCTTTTTCCTCAGTGGTTGTGATTTGCTAGAACTTGAGGATTCTGTTGCGTTATTGGGGTTTTTTAACGTATTAAAAAAAAAAAAGTAAAAGCCATACAGATGAATGACTTCCTCCATATCTAAAGCAGTCGTATACCTTTGCACACTTTATGCAAAATTCTGGATGTGTTAAAAATGGAAGTGAAGATGTGTGTTCAGATTCTTCTCTATACATGAGATTTAGGATACACCTTTATGAATTACCAGCTTCATCTGTCTGTGTTCACTGGAATACTATGCAATAGTTTCAGCTGATTAAAAAAATGGTAACTATTCCTTCAGCAGCATGTTATATTGATTTTATGGATGCTGCTACTCTAGCTTCTGCTTGTGTCCAAGTTTTCATCATCTTAATATTCAAATGCATAGCTTTCATTTTCACCAATTCACAGTCTGAAGTACCAGTATGTGTTAAGGATGGTGCTTTTTTTGCCTAGTGTGCATGCTGTAAAAAAGATTCAATTTTGAGTTAGCTGAGTCTTTCTCTCAGTGGCCAGTGCAAGGGAAAGTAAAGGAAGTAAAAGCAAAAGAATTTCGGTTCTCACGGTGCCAAATAGGTTAATTAAAGGCAGTGCATAGTTTTTGGCAGCAAAGTGAATATAAGCATGTTTCTCTGTCAGGCTATACGTTCTTGAAGTGTACTAGCCTGAGTAATACTCTCCTTTATATGTCTGACTTTTTCCAATAGCAAACTGCCGTATGATGTTACGCCTGAGCAAGCCCTAAGTCATGAAGAGGTGAGGACGCGCCTGGATGCCTCAATCAGAAACATGAGGACAGTGACAGACAAGTTCCTGTCTGCCATTATTAGTTCAGTGGACAAAATCCCGTGAGTCTGATGCACCAGTGTTATCACTGAGAAGCTGCTGGTGTCTTCATGCTTGCAGCACTCTTATTTGACCTTTTCTTTCTCTCAGGTATGGAATGCGTTTCATTGCCAAGGTCCTAAAAGACTCCCTGCATGAGAAGTTTCCTGATGCTGGTGAGGATGAGCTTCTGAAGGTGAGGATCTATACACCTTTGTGAATAATTGTCAGCCAAATTGGCTGTGGCGAGCACATCTCATTCTTCTCTCTTGTTAGGTGTATGTGTGGAGGGGAGCACATGTAAACCTATTCATTTACCTCTACGGATAGAAAATATTTCACATCAGGCTATTGATGTTAGCTTCATACACATTGCTTGAGATGTAATACATTGTTTAGAAGGAAGTATTCTGATGCTTCTGTTTTGCTTTTAGTATCTTGAGCATTTGGACCTTTAGGTTTCTTGACCTGGGGTTTACTGTTGCTCCTAGAAAGTAAACCTTGGGTTAACTAGTGTGATCACTGCCTGCTGCTCCTTCCTTAAAGAGACAAGTTAAAAAGTCTATATGCCAAATTCTGATATTCCTAATGCCTCATCTATAATACACTGGGATATTTTGAGAGCAATATGGAGAATCTCTTCCCATGATGCCTGGTAAATTTTGTATTTTGCATTTCAGTTGGTTTGGAGAACTAAAGTTGCTCTTAGATGACTACAGCATTGGGGTTTTTGTTGAAATTTCTTTGGTTTTGTGGCTTCTGGTAAAATCTGAATGTATGCCTATGAATGCTTTACTTTTTAATACAATATACTTTGGTTATTAGAATAGTTGACAACATCTCTTTAAGCTTCTCTGCCTCTGCTTCATTACAAAATAATTACCAATCTGAATGCTGTTTTCTTCTCTCTTCTAGTTCTGTGCTTTCCCATTCTGAGACATCGGTTCTTTCTATGCAGGTGAATTAATTTCTTCCATCTGTAAATTTAGGTGGAAAACTGCAGGTTTTGTTAATCCTCATGGAAACAATGTAACTGTCCACATGAAAGTCAAAACTGCAGTTGTGTGCAATACCTACCTGTAGATTTTGTTTAGCAACCGAAGATACGCATATAATGTACTGTTCTTTTTGCCCTGCAAGTTCAAATATCATTAATTCAAATTCTTTCATGGATTTTTTTTTTTTTCTTTTTACTGGCAGTAAACAGACTGTTAATGATCAGCAGACTGTTAACATCCCATGGCGTAATTTGTGGGAGTACAGCAGAGGTTTGCATAAAACGCTTGTCCAATCATGGCCTCACTGAAACCAGTTATTAATTTCTGGGACTTAGCAATGCTAGGTTTTTTCTCAGTGTTTTCAACTGTTTGTTCAGTCCCCAGTCTCTTCCGTACATTTTAGTCACATGAAAAGCAGATGAAGCCAAGATTCAGTGACCTGGCCTTCTGAAAATGAGCGTGTGGTGAGAGAGCTTTTGCTTTAAATGAGCATGGTGCGTTAATACCTTTCATTGCTAGAATTACTTTTGGCAAAATATCCAATACAGGGTAGAAGAATATTGTGAGCATATGGATGATGTGATAATCTCTATTTGTAGTTATTTGAAATGTACTGCTGCTCACATTTGACTAGGTAAATTGGATTTTTGAAGCATCCAATGCCATTTGTTTTCTGTACTTCAATTTTCTTACTTCTGGCTTAAATGGTTTCTCACTAACTAGGGGTCTGTGCCTGAATATGTTGCTGGCTTATAGAAGAAGGCTTTTATTCTGAAAGAGAGAAGGGCTTTGGACAAGAAATGGAAAATAATTTCCTCAATTTAACTTCTTTGTGTGCCATTCTTCCTCCCTATTTTTGCTTTGTCAGAGATGGCAGCCAATGCTTTATGCTTCTTTAAAAATTGGCTCTTCTTCCATACTGAAACTTCATTATTGGATTCCTCTATACCATGGTCATTCTGCCCTCTGTTAGGCTAACTCAGTTGCATTTAATTGTCCTGGCAGACTGTCTCATGCTCATATCAGTAGTTCATTGGTAACTTGTAGTATCTCCTATCCATACATTTTTGTAAGCTGGAGTTCTAAATCTTTACGCATAGGAATATCTGCTGCTGTATTGTCCTGTGACAGATAGTGCTCAGGCTTTCCTCTGTGTTGACCGCCCTATTGCATCTTTATGATACTGTTTTTTTTTTTTAACACTCTAGATCTTTTGGGATGGTATGTACTTCTATACAGCAGAGCCTTTGTGTTGGAAAGAGGCTTACAAGGAAATAATTTATTGAAACGCAGAGTAGTTTCAATAAAATTTGGTTGCGTCCTGTACCGTTGTTTGTTGATACGTTTCTTCTCTCTTTCCCAGATTGTTGGCAACTTACTCTACTATCGCTACATGAATCCAGCCATTGTCGCACCAGATGCATTTGACATCATCGACCTTTCAGCTGGAGGTCAGCTGACGACAGATCAGCGCAGAAACCTCGGTTCCATTGCAAAGATGTTACAGCATGCTGCATCCAATAAGATGTTCATGGGAGACAATGCTCATCTAAGCATCATTAATGAATACCTATTGCAGTCATACCAGAAATTCAGGTAGAAGACCGTAGCTAATTAAGCTGGGAAGTTTGTCAGAGGGTAATGTTGCAAGTAAAAAGGGAAAACAGTAAATTTAGAATATGGAAAAGTCTGTCTCTGTCAAATATGCAGCCTATTTAAAATTAAAGAGACTCCAGACTGCCACAAGCATCGGTGACAATGGCAGATTAAATGTGTACCCGGAATTTATGAGCAATGCATTGTATGTTCATGAGATTGCAAAGTCAGGAGTTTCAGGTGTCTGGAATAAAGGTTGCTTTTGCACGTACTTATTACAGTACTTTGGACATGGACAACCAGAATAGACATACGTTCTTCTGTCCTATGTGAACCCTGGTTCCACATGAAAATCTAGTGGTGATCAGGAATAAAGCAGGTTGGCATGTAGCTATTCATGTAGTTGAAGTAAGCTTTTGTTCAAGAACTGTCATATCTCCTGTGTTTCGGAAAAAGGGTAACCAGAGGTAGTTGGGGGCAAAGGACGATAATGCAGTGGGGGCAGGAGAACAAGGTCACTGAAGCCAGTTCTGTCAATTCTGAAAATGAGCAAATGTCAACATGGCCAGTATCAATGATTGAATTTACTTGGTGTCTTCTGATGTGCTAAGTTAAAGCTGCAAACTGCAGTATGCCACAGTGTACCATAGTTTAAAGAGGAGAGTCTGTGCTTGAAATTGTCATGGGGAGGTAATACTCTTGACATATCACTTGACTCTTGGAGTCGTACTGAGTGTTCTCTCCTTCTTTGTTCTGAAGACGTTTTTTCCAGGCTGCCTGTGAGGTTCCCGAATTGCAGGATAAATTTAATATTGATGAATATTCAGACTTGGTGACTCTCACTAAACCAGTAATTTATATTTCTATCGGTGAAATCATCAATACACACACTGTAAGTATACATTAGTCACAATTGCTCCTTATAAGCAGTGTTTGTGAAGAAAATGCTGCTTCTGTCTGAAACGCAAAGGTACCAAATACAAGGCTGAAAGTAGTCATGATTGTAGTTTGTGAGAGCTTGTTGATTTATAGAATCAAGTAATTTAGGTATGGCTTCACTAAGTTTCTTTGGAAAGCATTTGAGTATGTGATACTGATGCAGCTCTGAATATTGACATTGCTGCTTTGGAGTTCAGTGATTTTTTTTCTAAAAGATACCAGCCTAAAGTATTGAAATTCTACTGTCTAGAAAAGGATGTATTGTTAAAATGTAATTTTTTTTTCTATTTGTCTAGTTGCTCTTAGACCATCAAGATGCGATTGCTCCTGAGCACAATGATCCGATTCACGAGCTGCTGGATGATCTTGGAGAGGTTCCTACAATTGAGTCCTTAATAGGTGGTCTAGTTTGTTCTGCTAAAGTAGTATGTGATATTACCTGAAATGACTTAAAGTGCAGTAAAGAAACAGTAAGAAATCATCAAAGGTCCTTTAGGAGGACGTGCTCTAAAAAGCAGCAGCAGATTTGTTGCAGTATATTTTCTCTGCGTAATTTACCGCCCTGAAAAAAAACAGGGTTCTTTCTCTTCTCCCCACCCATCTCACCTCATCCCACTCTAGAAGTTTGCAGAAGACAGATGGATACTGACATATTTTGTTTGTTCCATTACACTGGAGATATTTCTCTGTGCTTGTGTCCCTGTTCCAGCTTGTTTGCAAAGATCCGTCCTCCTTACTGGAGATCTGTAGGTGTTCCTGTCAGAGTGCAGTAATAAATGTATTAAATAGCGTGTGTTCCTTTAAGGGTCTTTGGCATGTGGACAGGTAACATTTTCCCCCTCCTTTAGAGTTATTTTCCAAAAGGAAAATAGAATTTTATCCTCTTCTGGTTGGGGGGAGAAGGAACTAACCCTACTAATCTGTGAAACTGTTCTGGAAACCTGAGACATAGTTTACTGCTTCAGGATATAACACATTCTGGAAAGATGCACAAGTTTTTCTCCTTCATTGGTTTCTATGTTGCAGTTATTCAAAGTTTCTAGTCTAGCAGAGGGGGAGGGAGGCAAACGAGGCACAGTTTTTGGAGAGGATGCTCTGACAGCAAACACTTACCTTGAAGTCACTTGATGAGAAAGGTTGGAACCTTCTAAAGGAGTGATTGCAAGCACATTTTCTTCCAAGCATTGGCAAAGAACTGTAAGAAGCATTATCTGAACAAGCACAGACCATGGGTTTAGCTGGAACTTGCCCTCCTTCCCCATTTCATTTCTCCTGTGTGCATTATTTCACTGTGGCTAATATGTCAGATCTTTCTGCCGCCCTTTGAAAAATGGGGGAGAAGGTACCAACAATTGTTCTGGTGAAAGTTCATATGCAATTAGAGCAAGAAAATTTCTTTTGATAGGATAGCTTACTTTGTTGAAGAGATGATGATGAGCTCGGTTGCTAACAAGCGCTTTGCTCTTAGCTTGAAACTTGCATGAAATGTGCATTTTGATGAGGACGTGGACATACGGGCATCATCACATTTTTGTTTCTAAAGTACTTTTGGCAGTTCAGCCACTCTGTCTCAGTATCTCAGAAACTGAGATACAGTGTGGAATACATGTAAATCTTTAAGGCATGCGAACTGGTGATTTTGTGGTGCTTTTCTGGCCAGTGCATTCTCTCAGATTTGTTATGAAAAAGTCTGTAATATATTCAAGATGATGTCTTTAAAAGTTGGTTTAGGTTTTGAAGTGTCCTTTTGACAGTATAGGAAACAGTCTAGTTTTTCTGTGTCTGTTATGTAGGGAAAAATTACAGAGTCCTAACAGTCAAGAAGGTAAAGAATGGGATTTAATCTATAAACTCGCTCTCCTTTGCAGGGGAAGGTTCTGGCAATGTTAATGACCCCAACAGGGAAATGCTAGCAAAGACTGAGGTTTCTCTCACACTCACTAATAAATTTGATGTTCCTGGTGATGAGAATGCAGAGATGGATGCAAGGACAATTCTGTTAAAGTAAGTAGGGGGTTACTACCTGGTAGGTTACTCAAAAGAAGGAGCAACTGGAAGTTTACCAGTTAATCAGCATGTGAAAATGGGAGAATTGAGGCATAATTTAAGGAAATGTGGGGAGACTGTTACTCCAGATACACTGAGATTGTAGCCATGTCCTTTTCCATGCTGTGGCATGACTTTTAATTGATGAAGACTAATAGTCATTTTGAGAAGCATAGGTCTTATTGCCCTAATGGAAAGACAGCAATGGACTGTCAGGGATTTTATTATTGCCAGAATCTTTATTCTGGAAAACTTTTAACTGATAGTGACTCTTGGCTAGTTTTAAGCAAATCCCTATTGCTGAGATATACAGAGCAGTGACCTGACATTCAAATGCATGTTTACCTCCTCTGATGCATTCCTGCTCAGATGCTAGATAGTTTAATTGAAAAATCTTTGGGTCAGCATGTACTTGGCCTCACAGACAGGTGATCTCCCACAAGAAGATTTTGTCTCCAAAAATAGCTTTAACTGGACTTCTTAAAAGATACATCAGTATTTTCCTACCCACCAGACACTGATTTCAAAAGTAAAGATTTACCAGCTGCACTGGTAGTCATTTAAGTTGTGGATGATGAGGAAGGTGAGTATGTGATGCACTTTGTGTGATTCCAAAAATAATTCCAGCTGGACTGCAGAGATGCTATTTGGTTTCATTGTGTGGCTTAAGGACAGAAGTGCTTCAGAGTAGACACCGACTGTGATTAAATCTCAGCTCAAATCAAGGAAATGACCCTGTCTATTGCCAAGCTGGAGTTGAGATCTATCTTGTCTCCTGTCCCCATAAGAAAGTAATCCTTCGGAGTTTTTTGATACCTCCTATAGATCACTGAAACATGCTTATGGGTGGATAATATTATAGAGCTTTTCTGGTTGCACAAGTGGGCTGTGGCTGCTACCTGCTTTATCTTTCACCTTGAATGCAGTTTCTGTGGTCCACGTGGCAGTACTGCGGCTACCTTCTAATATATGGGGTAGCCGCCTTGCTATTTGAAGGCGTTTTGGGGAGCAAATTGTGCATATTACAGAGAGGAACCTTTCGAGGAGCCAGTTTCCAATAATGCACTGTCCAAAAAGTGAAGTGCTTCTCAGGGTTCTGGTCTGGTTTAGCTTATGACTACCTGAGTGCTCATCCAGTAATAATCTGACTTCAAATAAATCAGTAACATTGGCATTGTTGCAGAACAGCAAAGTATTAAAGATCTTTGTGTTTAAAATTTTTTTTCCTATTCTCCTTGATCTCTTTGCAGCACAAAACGTTTAATTGTTGATGTAATCCGCTTCCAGCCAGGGGAGACGCTGACTGAAATTTTGGAAACTTCAGCTACCTCAGAGCAAGTATGATGCTCTTTGTGCTGGTTTTAGACTTGGAAATTATCGTCTATCTAGATATATGTGGGCCTCTCCGTTTAGGTATTGCAGTGAAGCTGTCTCCACTGGTGATGGAGCAGGGTGTTACGATAATCAGGAGGGTGTACAGTGGAAGTAAATTGTACGTGTGAATCTTTCTCCTGCAGCAGTTGCTAGAAATTGTTTATGTAGAAGACCACTTTAGATGATAGGTAGGCTTCTCCTGGTTCCCACATGTAGAATGTGTTCATCAAAATGTGTTCATTTGAGTCAGTATGGGAAGCGCCAAGCAAAACTCTTTATCCTGTGTTATGCCAGAGATCAGATGATCTGTTTCTGCTTCTTTTTATCTCCTTGCAATTGATCTGCTTATGAACTTGCAGGTTTTTGTTTTCTTCTTCTAGGAAGCAGAGCATCATAGAGCTATGCAGAAACGGGCCATTCGTGATGCTAAAACTCCTGATAAGATGAAAAAGTCTGTCTCTGTAAAGGAAGATGGCAACTTGAATCTCCAAGAAAAAAAAGAAAAAATCAAAGCAGGCCTGAAGAAGTTGACAGAACTGGGGCCAGTGAATGCCAAAAATAAATACCAGGAACTAATCAATGACATTGCGAAGGTATACCATACCATTTGATGGCTTCCTAGTAATCATAGTGGAGTTTTCCCAGTTTGCAGCTTCGTGAGACTGGCATGAGTTTTCAGAAGGAAAAGTAGCTAATTTATAGAGAAAAATCATACATTTTGTTGCAGCATTTCCACCACCTGGCATGTGGGGAGTCCTTTATATTACGCTTCTATTCAGTCAAATGACTGCGTTGCCAGGTTCTCAGGTACTTTAAGAAAAAACTTAATAGCTTGGAAGGGAGGTCCTGAGGTGTGATGTGTTTTTCTGCTCCATTTCATAAATTCAAGTAGTGCCTCTACAAGCTTATTCACACAAAGAAGTTCTGCTCATAACTCTAGGACATCCTAATTGTTATTTTAATTTGATTTAAATGTGCCCGTTAAAGAATCCCTAAATGATAAAAAACTATGGCTATGAAAAACTTAGAAAAGGAATCCAGTACTGTTGTATATTGCTACAGTGACAATATATTTTATATCACACTGTTTGCTGAAAAACTATTTGGGAAATGTTACGTAAGTAAACCAACTAAATAATCACCTTTAGGGATCTGATAAGAATTAATTGTACTGTAGATAATATGTGTCACAAATTAAAGTAGCAGTCAATGAATGTAGTGTTTTCTTGTTGAGCTTTTAAGGCAAGTGATGCTTACAGGCTGACTAACAAAGAAAAATGATGAAGTCTGTGTGCTGCTATGGCTGTAGTGCTCGATTTGTAAGATACTTTCCAGTGCTAGCAAAATTGCTGCTTTTATATCATGGGCTTTCAGTGCCCACTCTAGTCATCACAGCTAGAACAGAACTGAAGTTTGAGAAAGCCACAGAAGGTGCAACTTGTAGAGTTGGTTAGTTCCACAAATAGTCATCACAGAGAAAAGGCTGTGACACTTAAAATGGGGCAAGTGCAAATGAGTGCTCAAGTCTTGCAGGAAGCAAGACTAAGCAAAATGAAATGGTGTATTTCAAATACTCAGTGGCTCTGGCACGGAGCACCTGGAGAGCTCAAATGACTGTTAAGTCTCTGCCTGTCTTTCTCTGTGCTGTAGGATATCAGAAATCAGCGTAGATACCGTCAGAGAAGAAAAGCAGAGCTAGTGAAGCTGCAGCAGACATACAGTGCCTTGAACTCCAAAGCTACTTTTTATGGAGAACAAGTAGATTATTACAAAAGTTACATAAAGACCTGCTTGGATAACTTGGCCAGCAAGGGCAAGTAAGTATCTTGGAACTGTAGAACCATAGCATGGTTTGGTTTTGAGGGGACCTTTAAAGACCATCTGGTTCCCACCACCCTGCCGTGGGCAGGGACACCTTACACTAGACCGGGTTGCTCCAAGCCTCATCCAGCCTGGGCTGGAACTGTTCTAGGATGGGGTAGCCACAGCTTCCCAGGGCAACTTGTCCCGGGGCCTCACCACCCTCACAGGGAAGCTGTTGACTGCAATTCTTTGAATGCAACCATCCAGTTGATCCTTATCCATCAAGTTGTCCATCTATCAAATCCCTGTTTTTTCAGTTTAGATGCAAGGATGTTGGGTGGAACAATTGAATGTTCCACCCAATGTTGGAACACTGTTGTTGAATGCTTTTCCACAAATACAGGTAGATGATTATTGTCAGTCAGAAATGCAGAGGAAGTCAGAAACCTCATCCAGAAATGGTGTATTAACCCCGTTGTAGCAGATCACTAAATTGGCCAGGCACCTGAGTGAAGGTATATTGGCTGTCACCAATTACCTCCTTGTTTTCAATGTACCTTAGCATAGTTTCCAGGAGGACCTTGCCAGTCACAGAGGTGAGACAGATTGCGTCTTCCTTATTTTCCTTCTCCAGTTCGTAGGAGCTTCGCTGGACTGCCACATTTTCTCAATATGATGGATAGTGGCTTAGCCACTTCCTCCACCGGTTCCCTGAGGACCCATCTCATCAGATACATCTCATCAGGGTCCATGGACTTCCACACCTTCAGGTTCCTTAGTTGGTCTTGAACCTGATGACCTGCAGCGGGTGATTCCATGGCCCTAGAGGTGCTTCTTACAAGAAAGCACGTGTTGCTAAGAAGAACCACAATGCTATCTGCTCAAAGCTCCTTGTCCAAGCTCTTTCCCACAGCAATAGTCTCAGCAGTAGTAAGAAAATACAGGGTGAGGTCCTCGCCATGAATGGTGTCAAAAAGACAATCTTGAATGACTTTTTGGTCCCTTTGGGAGAAGAAAGTCCGGTGGTACGAAGCTTGTTGTCCACACAGGCACTTGCTGCTCAGTCAGTCTGTCCTGTCATCCTTCTTAGGAACAGAGAATGAAAATAACATAGTTACCTACAAGGAAACCCTTGATCACAAATTGTCCCTGTTCTTATGCCAAATGAAGCCAGCTGCTATAGCGCTAGACAAATCAGATTTTCTGGGGGGGGAAAAAAAGTTGCTGTCTTCTCCAGTTAGATGTGAGAATGTGAACCCTTTTCATTTGCAGAAGGAAAATACAAGCAAGTTTTTGAGTAGTCTCAGCTTTTTCCATGTCAGTTGTCATTAGCTCCCATTTTGCCTAATGAGAGATGGTATTGCTTTTTATGAAGTACCATATGCTTATGTTTTGGGTGGGATTTTTTTTGTTTTTGTTTTTTGGTTGGTTTTTTGTTTGCTTTGGTTCAATATTATCATTATTATTATTAGCCTGCTTAAATGTTATTGGTAATTAGTAGAAAATGAAACATCTGATCTGGGCTACAAGTGCTTTGTAGGTAAACTGACTAGTAGAAGTACATCATTATCTATCATTAGTTATAGTTCATTAGCTGTACTGATTCTATCCTCTCTTTCAAATAGGAGTGAAAATCTACTGCTCAAAATGTCTTTACTTGTGACCTTCTAATTTGTTTGGTTTGTCTTTTTTCCCCAGAGTCTCCAAGAAACCTCGAGAGATGAAAGGCAGAAACAGTAAAAAGATTTCTCTGAAATACACAGCAGCTCGACTTCATGAGAAGGGAGTGCTTTTAGAGATTGAGGACCTGCAAGGTAACCAGTGAGTATCTACGTAAAACTCTTTAGAGCTAAATAACATTTTTGGAGGAACAGGAAAATAGGTATGCTGAATTCTTGTTTTTTTCTTAGAACTAGTCTAGGTACTGATGGTTGAGGACCAGAAATTTTGAGATCTATTTGAGGCCGTGTCACATTATCTTGCAGTTTTGCTATTGGAATTTTAGTGTTGTTGGTAGTCTTAGTTATTAAAGCCAAAAAAGTTGCTTTGATGACCTAGGCTGGCATCCCTTGGGCCAAGACACCTTGCATAGTGATCACTCTTCAGCTCTCTTTTTCTGGTTGGAGCAAAGCAATTCTTTGATTGAGAAGTGTAATGTGATTTAAACATGACATCCTCTTTCCCCCAGCCCCTTCTCTGTCACCCCCACAGTTATGGAAGGGTACCTCCTTGGGTGAATTGTTATTATGGTTAATAGCTTTCATTGTTGAAAAATCAGCTTTATGCTAGCTTGAGTTTCTCCAGCTGTAATTTGCTAGCCTTGAGAAGCTGGCATGTCTTGTGTGGAATACAGAGGAGCTGGCTGTTACTAGAATTATTTCAGCTCTGAGTCATACTTTGTACTTGGTGAGCTAAATGAGGCATGAATGTGCAGCAGTAAAGTAGACTGCTTAGATTGTATAAGCTAAATTAAATTACCCTGTTTCCTGCTACGCTCGTGTGAAGATGTGATTTACCAGACATAGAATCTGTAGGCTTCCGTTCATTGTTGTATTGAGTCTGGTTGGCTTATATGGGCTCATTTCAAATGGGGATAATAGAATAAAGAGTTAAGAAGAGAATTCTTAGAAATTTATCTTCACGTTTCATCTCATATATTCCCTCCCTGTGATTTTTCATTTCTCCATTTCATAGGTTTAAAAACGTGATTTTTGAAATCAGTCCAACAGAAGAAGTAGGAGATTTTGAGGTTAAAGCAAAATTCATGGGTGTACAGATGGAAACCTTTATGTTACATTATCAGGTAAGAACTGTCCTATTTAATAGTGTCATGTAAGTTCCTCTGTCAGTCTCTTCATCAAAATAGCAGTGACACGTTTTTTGCCTAAACAGTCGGAAAAGTGCTCTCAAAATGACCCATTTGTTGCAGGTGAAACAGATGCAACACGTACACGGGATCCAGACTGCTTTTTGTTTCTTTGCTAATGAAAGCCTGATGTCGGTCTGTGCTCTTAATTATGCGTATGCATAACAAACCACTTGCGTTTTCAACAATTTCCTCCTACAGCAGACAGCTTGGGAGTCTGTGGCAGCAGTCACCTGGGCTTCTGTGTGATGACTGGCTTCAGCCAGTCATTGTGTGTTGGTATTTTTTTCTGCTACTGTATACTTACCTGTTTGTTTCCAGTTCTTAGGTGACCCCCCCTTAGGTGTCAGCCCTTACTTAGGCTACCAGGACAGGCGTGCTGACTGACCTTTTCCCAAATGGTTCCCTGTTCTTTTTCTCATGGCAGTATTTTCACGCCTGGTCTCTCTGTCCCTTTCTTCCCCTATCCATCTTGGTCTTTGTTAGGTTTGTTAGTCGTGGAAGCCTCAGGCCTCGTGAAACAGGTTGCGCGCAGGAGCACCTTGCATTGCGGTTAGTCCATGCCAGCTTGGCTGTTGGGATGGACAGCATTGCCTCACACCTTTCGTTTGCCTTGAGGACTCCCCTAGTATGTTCCGGTCCTCATCTGTCAGAGCTGGTCATGAACTTGTTGGTTCATGGGGCTACCCAAGGTCACTCGCTTCTCAGGCACATGGTATACTATACCACTATGCCTTTGTAGCAGTGTTTTGCAGATAAAGCAGATGTTGTCAGAGGACAGCAACAAGGGATACAACATCACATACGTCCACCCACATGCCTACACCTACCTACCGTGTTACCTGCAGGAGTGGGATTGCAGAAAGAATTTAATTGGCGAGATAAAATCAGTGCCGGTGTATTACTGACAAAGCAAAGTATAACTAGAAATAGTGCCTACGTAAACACCTGAGAGATTGAATCAACATCGTATGCATAGCGACTGAGATGCCATTTCTTTCTGTGCCGTAGATTGAAGTGCTGTAAGCTGCTTCCCTGAGATCTGTGGCAACTAAAGCTTTCAGAAAGGGACACTGTGGAATGTTGTAATATTTCATGGGTACATGATAGAATTAGGCACATAGGAAACCTAAATGTTCTAAATGTTACAGCAACTTTATGGCTACTGTGCAAATGGCAAGGCTGGAGATGGATAGATCTGAAATTTGGCTTACTTAGAATGGCCTTCTATTTCTGCTCTCTATTGTAATTTTTTTTTTAACCCACTGCTTAAAATAATAAAGATCTTAAATGCCTTAGAACGACTGTTTTTTACACAGTAAAAGTGGCTCTTTAATAAGTCTCTCGCTTTTCTATCTTACGCTGTAAGATAACAATTTTTTGTTGATATTCCTTAATATGTACTGTACTACAGGGTCTTTTATATCCCCTGTCAGTTCTTGAGGATTCCTCACTCATTAAGATATTCTCTTTGGCAGGATCTCTTGCAGCTGCAGTATGAAGGTGTTGCTGTCATGAAGTTGTTCGACAGAGCAAAAGTGAACGTCAATCTTCTGATCTTTCTTCTGAATAAGAAATTTTATGGGAAGTAACCAACCTCTGCCAGCAAGTCTGTGAAAGGGGAGATGGATAGAAACCTGCACGTACAACTTCTAATAATGTAGTGATGTATCAGTATATTCCCACCGTGTCCTAATTGTATCGAATGTATCATGAAGGAGGACTAAGAACCTCTTGGGAATTGACAACCTTGATTGAGTCTGCAGGGAGTTGTTTTCTTGTTTATTTATAATCTTCAACTTTGAAGATCCCCTTTAAAGAGGTTATTTTAGAATGTATTTTTACATGGGTTTGGGAATTAAACTAATATTAGAGTATACTTAGGCCATCTGAATGCTTAATTTGCCTAACCGTGTGCTTTGTGAGGCTTGAATTCTTGTTGCCTGTGCAAAGAGAAAGCTGGCAGTATATAGAGGTCTGTTAGCCTCTTCCTGAGAGCCAAAAAGGGTTGCAGGTGGTGTTTGGACTCCAGTTATTCTCAAGCAGCGATGACCAATGGAAAACATGGTCAAGGTCCAGGTTATTAGTTTGTTTGCAAGCTTGCATTGGTAGAGGTGGCAGCGGCCAGTTGCCAAGATTTGAACTACTGTGGTCAGGGTAATCAGTAAGCATCATAAATAGTTACTGAGCTATTTGTGATTATGTACTGCATCCACACATAGCAGCTTTAGTGTCTCATTTTTCTTGATTTGCTTCTGTTTATCACACTGTAGTAATTTACAGGTGCCCCCTTCAATGGAGGGACTTGGAATGTATTTACTAGGGCTTATAGATAAAAAGATTTTTGTGGAAGGGGACGCTAGCTGAAACAATGCCTTGTGACATGTTAACTTTTAATGTTGCTCGCAAAGCATTTGAAATGTAAAATTCACTTTTTTTTTTTCCCAATTTAGAGCAATGTTCTATATATCTGTGTCTGATGCAACAAACGTTCGTTTTCTTCCTTGGACAAGTCTGTAGGTAGAGCCTATCTCAAATAAATTAGCTTTTAAAAAGTTAATTTTTTTCTAGCTACACTCAAGTTCCTGTATCTTTTGTTATTGTATGGGGGTTTTGTCTGGGCTTTTTTACAGTGGTGGTGGTGCAGGCTGTTCTGCTATATCCAATAAAAATGCAGAGACTCTTAAAAAATATAATTGACCTTTAAATTAATTTGCTTCAGCTGTTCCCCCGTTTTTTTCCTTCACTTTTTTTTAAGGGACATATCTCCTGGAAATTTCAAGTTGGCCTGCTTGTTCAGGTTACCATTCAGAGTTTAAACGAACTTTTTGATCTACACCGAGGCAAGTTCTTTCTTTTATATCATTTTTCCTCCTGAAAGACACTCCTAGTATTTGGAATGTCTGTGTCACTGAGTATAACTTTTCTACAGTTCTCTTGGAAGGAAATATGTAAACTTGCTGGTGTTTAGACTGTATTTAAACATACTCTGGTGTTGGTGTATGTGTGGTCCGACCCGATAACAAAAACTGCTTACCGAGCCCAAGAAAGATGGAGCACATCAACCATTTAGCTTTCACCTCATGTTTCATCAGGGAGTTTATGGCCCTGCCAAGAGACAGATGGTAATTAGTGATTTTGTAACTGCTACCATGAGGATTTTTACAGAATTTGAAATGGATATCAATGGAGACGGTGAACAAGATTTATCACTGTTTCTGAAACAGGTCATAATGAAACGTAAAGGTCAATTGTATAGTCTGAGATTTATCAGCCAATGAACCCAAATAAAAACAAGACATGGATCCTGTCAAGAATTACTTAATTTTTTGAGGAAAGTCAGTTTTTAGATGACATACCTAAGCTAGTAATGGGAATATTTATTAGCTAGAATTACTAGTCTTACACACTGTTATTGGTGACAGTAAATTCTGAAAAAAGCTCAGTCAAACGTACTTGAGAAGAAAATGCAGTAGTATAATTAGAAAAAAAACCTAGGAGATCTCCTGAGTAATACAATCTAAATAACTTCTTTCATCAGGAAATTTACATAATGGAAATAATTTTAAATTTAAATTTACCTTTCCTATTTTTTTTTCTTTTCATGGAAAAGTTTAGTGCACTTAATCTGAATGTGTGGAAAAAAATCAACTTTTAATGCTGTTGCAGTTACCTGTTTATTTTGCATAATTATGGTGAGTAATGCCATAGCTAGGATTCATCTCATCACATGAAAATATTAGAGGCATTTTGTTGACTAGTGTTGGGTTTCCTGCCCCTTCTTTGTTTAAAATCAAGAAAAAAAGTTAAATCTGTTACATGTACTTACCTTATAGTTTTAATGTACAGTAGCATTGCCCGTATAGTCTAAATGGCTGGACCATGTTCTAGTGTTCAAGGAAGTTAGTTCAATAGCTGAACCCACTCTGTTTGCAGCTGGCATTTCCCGTGAGAATTCAATCTGTTGTGCTTACTCACATACTCCTTAAAAAGCTCTCTCTTTCACCTCCATGGAAGGTCAGTAGTTTTCTGGGATTATTGGCAACCTGACCTCCTTTTATGACTTGGTGACCTGCCTAGTAGATGAGAGAAAGGCAGTGGATATGTCTACCCAGACTTGAGTAAAGCTTTTGGCGTGCTTTCCCACAGAATTCTCCTGGAGAGGCTGCAGCCCATATCTTGGACAGGTGCAGTCTTGGCTGCATGGCTGGACCCAGAGAGTAGTGGGGAATGATGTTAAATCCAGTTGGTGAAGGGTCAGAAATGGGATTCTCCAGGGCTCAGTTTTTGGGGTCAGTCCTATTTGATATCCTCATCGGTGGTCTGGACAAAGGAATCAAGTGCATGCTCAATAAGGTCACGGGAAGGGCCAGTTTGTGTGGAAGTTTTGATTCATGGGCAGAAGGCTCTGCAAAGGCTGGATCTATGGGCCAAGACCAGCTGTGTGACGTCCAACAAGGCCAAGTGCCGGGTCCTGCACTTGTGTCACAGCAACCCTGTGGAATGCCCCAGGTTTGGGGAAGAGGGGCTGGAAAGCTGCCCAGCAGAAAAGGACCTAGAGGTGCTGGCTGACAGGAGCTGAATATCAGCCCAGGTGTGCGCAGGTGGGCAAGAAGGCCATTGGCACCTGTACCAGCCACGGGGTGGTCACTGGACCAGGGCAGTTGCTGTCCCTTGTGCTGGCACTGCTGGGGCACCTCCAATCCTGAGGGCAGTTTTGGCCCATCACTTCCATAAGGACATTATGGTGCTGGAGTATGTCTAGAGAAGGGTGATAGAGCTGGGGAAGGGTGTGGAACATAAGGCCTGTGAGGAGCAGCTGAGGGAGGGTACTGGAGTGTTTAGTCCTGAGAAAAGAAGGTTCAGGAGAGACTGCCTGAAAGGAGGTTGTGGCAAGGTGGAGGTCCGTCTCTTCTCCCAGTCAGTTAGTAACAGGACAAGTGAAAATGACCTCAAGTTGCACTGCAGGAGATTCAGGTTGCATATTAGGAAGAATTTCTTCACTGAAGGAGTGGTTAAGCACTGGAACAGACTCCCTAGGAAAGTGGTGGAGTCTCCATCTCTGGAAGTGTTCCAAAAATGTGTAGATGTGGCACTTCCTGATATAGTGTAGTGTTATTTGGTGGTATTCAGTTAAAGGTTGGACTTGATGATTTCAGAGGCCTTTTCCAGCCTTAATGATTCTATGATTCTTGGCTTTTTGTGCTTCACTGCTTTCTTAGTGACCGCATGAAATGTGACCAAAGTATGCTGTTGCACCATAGATGTTATCTCCCAGGCAAAACCTATTAATTTTAAAATTAATATTAAAATGAGATTAAATTAAAATTAATAAAATTATTGTATTAATTAATTAAGGGGATTAATAAAATTAAAAGGGGTTTAATCAATGCAGATATATTACATGGCACTTTGAAAGTAAGCGTGACATGACCAAACACATAGGGAATTGCCAAGATAGTTAATGATCCAAGTTAGCCTGTTTCTGTTAGGGAATTAATTTTTTGTTTACTGTTTGCAAGTGTTAGGGTAAAAGGCCGGTACAGGAACAAACCATAGACTGGATGCAAAATTTTCATAAAGGCCATATCCAACCTGCAGAAGTCAGTTTGACTACTCTGGCTTGAGAGTCTGTGTTTTTAAAATAAAATTGTATGGCTCCTAGGATCACTTTCCAAACCTTGCAGTAATGTCTTATATTAGTGAAATATTACAAATTGTGCTACTGATACTTTTTAACAAAAAGAACTATAACAATAACATGGTCTTATGAAGGAAAAGTCTTTGAAACTAAAAGTTGAAATGTATGTGAGTTTATTTTGCATTGTTTACATGACTGTATTTCTGTTTTGAGATCTTCCTGCATTTAGTCTGCTAAACTATATTTAGTTATTAAATACACAAAAAAATTATGTCTGTAATTTTAGATCTATTGTTGCACAGGATTTCTGGCTATAACAGACCAGTCGCATCAAGTAAATGTTGACTTGCTGGGTTGGTGGCTTTGTGAATGTCAGTTACCTTCTGGAGGTCTCAATGGACGACCAGAGAAAGTATCGTGTGGCTTCTTTTCTTTGTTCAAATCTCAACAGAGATTGCTTTTTCTGAAGCTGAACTACTGCAAAATGTCATGACTTCTATAAAACATTTAGTAAGCTTTTCAAAGAAGTCAGGCCTTATCCTGATTCTTTCTTTTGTTACTAACACCTGTCATGCAGTCCTTACCTATGCTTCGTTTGAGTCCTCAGTATAGCAAAGTAGACATACTGAAGGATGTCTTGCTGACCACTTGAACCATTATCCTGTTAAACTGGGTCTTTAATATTTTCTTACTTGGGGAATGATCTTTTCTGTAGGATTTGTATAAAAATTACTGTTCTACTGGATGTAAATCCTGAGTGTCATAGTGTTCCACATCACACTAGAGATTTGTGTAACCTAGAAAAATCTCTGGCAAATAGATAATCAACCAACAGATTCCCCTGCTTCCCCCCTTGCCCCCAAAATACAAATAGTTGATATGAACTTCTTTGTGTTTCCTCTTGAAAGAAGCGCTGTGGTTTTTCAGCCTCTCTCACAGAAGGTGAAGTCTTTAAAAATCACATCCTTGTGGTCTTGTTTCTTGAAGAAGTTTGAAAAAGATATTTTCTCTTCCTGAAAACAGAAGTTCACTGAAAAGAGATGCTGTCAAGAAATTTTTTTACTCCAAAGACACTCTTAAGTGTTGTGTCTCCACAAGAGTATTATGATAGCGCACCTGATAAAGTGCAGAATTACCAGTAAAATTTGCAACATTATGTTTAAAACCCGAGCAAATATTTAATCTGCCTCTCTGCTTGCCAGTTACCTGATGTATGTTATCTGTGGTGGGTGCTAGCTTCTTTTAAGATGATTGGTAGGATACAGTGGATTGACAGAGAGAAACTGCGCTTCTTTATTTTGGCATGCCAGGATGAGGAGACTGGAGGATTTGCTGACAGACCGGGAGATACGGTGAGTGATATTTTTTTCTAAATAAAATACACATGAGAATTTCAACTGGAGATTTCAACTTTTGTGTGAGTGTAACTCAACTCATGGTCCAGGTGGGTTTTGCAGAGGCTGCAGTTTACTCTGAAGGAAGAACAGGGTAGAATTGCCATTGAAGGCGTAACTGGGGAACGCATTCCTTACAACGCACATGTATCCCCCAGTGAAGTCAGTTGCCATTCCTTACAAAATCTGGTTTGGTTCCCCATAACGCTTGCAATGCAAACCATTTCTCACAAGACTGGCCGCACAAGACCATTTGGAAGATCTGTGTAAAAACACTCTGTTTCGTGGTGGGTTTTCCGGTGCGTGTATGGGTTCTTCGGGTTTATTATTTTGTTTTGTGAAATGATCTGCAAGCTGAAGTCTGGTGTAGGTTAAATTGTCTTCATCTCTCTTGTTGTTTTGTCTGATCTAATTAAATTATGAGTTTTTATTAAGAATCCCTATACACTAACTTTCATTCTTTGCTAGCCCAGCCACTGAATAAGTCTTGTAGCTGACATTTGTCTAGCTGAGGGAGGAAGAAGCTTTTGAGATAACATTGTCAAGAGGCTGGTGCTGTGGATTTTTGCTTGAGAGAGCAGTTACGATTTAGCTGGTCAGTTCTCTTTGGTTTCAAGTGGAAGTAATTGATATTGTCCTAGTGAAATGGCAGATAAAGTTTTTTATCTTTCAAGAGTGCTGGACAGATAAAATAATAAGTATTGTGAGACTTATTCCTGTTGAACACTTGGCTTATTTGTTAATGGTCTGTAAAGGCATTAGCTGTTTTTATTGCAGCTGCCCATGTCTGCTCCCTTCTCCACAAATGCATTAAAAAATAAAGTAACTTTTTATTTTTTTGCAAGCAGTTATTTTATTCCCAGTTGAGGAAGAAATCTATTAACTCCAATCTGTCATTTGGAAAGTGTTTTTGTGTTCTTAAAATAGGAAGAGTTCTGTATTTCTAAGGAGCTTATAGGAAGACCTTTTCCCTTTTCAGAATTCTTGAAGAAAAGCCCAGAACCTGAAGTCTAAATGCTTTTCTAGCTTTGAGTAATGAAATACTTGTATCTTCTTGGAAGAGCAGCTCTGAAGAGCCTTTCCCTATATCTAAGGAGAGCACCTTTGGGACAGCTTTTCTATGTTACATTAGCAGTCATTTAATACTATTTTTAGCTGTCTTTGATTGCTGAAGTGTAGAAAATTCAATATAAAATATTGAAATATAAAGATAAAATAAAGATAAAATACTCCTGAGGAAATGTTGACTTCCAGGTTTTTGCTTTATTCCTGCAGAAACTCAGTCCTAACAGACCTTGTTGTTTTGGGGTATTTTGTGTTTGGGTTGTTTTTTCATTTGTTTGTTTTGTAGGGGGAGAGGGGGGTGGTGGTTGTGTGGTTTTAGTAGAGGTTTGGGGGGGTTTTGTTTTTATTTATAGTTCTGGGAGGTTTTCTGGCATAATAGGTTGCTGCTTCTCTCTCAAGGTTTTACAGCACATTTCTGTATTTGGAAATCAATAAAGAGCATTATGATGTTTCTGAAGAACAAATGGTGAATTTATGGAAGTGGTACCTGTAGATGATCCAGCTTACTTTTAAAATCTTAATTATCTTTGCTTCTACCACCCTGTGATATTGCATGCTAATAGATAAATGTGAGTGCTTTCTAACTCAGAGTTGAAAATTGTCTTAGCAGCAGATAATTGACAAGCATGCCTGAGTAAATCATAGTATTGTAAATGCCTGCTATGGAAATTTCTTGCCTGTGAACACATGTTAACACAAATGAAAGCCTTAAACCAGCCTTAAAATGGTATATTCCGTCTCCCAAGTTTCATATTCTCCCTCACACCTCCACCACCATCCTGAAAAGTGTAGTCTCTTCCTGCTTCTGGCAACTCTGAAATCCCACATCACTGTTGCACCACAACTACAGACGTTGAATCCAACTTTCTCTTACCAAAACGTTGACCCTTAAATTATCAGAAACCTGACAGATCTCAAATCTGACAGGCTACGCTCTGTCTGGAGTAGCCTTGCCAGCATCTCCTGATTCCAAATTCCAGGTCAAGAAAGGCCTCTTTCATCATCCCAAAACATGTACCCAAACTCCATTTACTGCATCTCATGCAGAATTTTCAAGGACAAAAATCAAACCCACAGTATAAGCCTCCAACTTTTGGGCAAACCTTCCTTCAGAATAACTACAGTGATCTGGGTCCCTTGCAGTGGTAACTTCAGAAATAGCTCAGCATTTGAATGGAAGTTAGAGGAATGGCACAGCAGGCCATGTGGAGTAGGTGAATGCTTATGGGCATTTGCTTATGCTCATGGACATCTTGTTTCTTTGGTTTTTTGGGTGCCACAGGAGATGCTGTGCAACAGGTGAGTGGAGTATAGTCCACTACTGAGGACAGTATTTTTGTGGAAGAGGTCCATGTTGGCTGGCATGACCTCCAGCCCTTTGTTTTTGCAAATCATGAAGAGGCACCTACTGCTGATGGCAGCAGCATCCCAGTTAAATAGATGCTGCTCTTCTTGAGGATGGATTCTGACTCGCAGCCCTCTGAAAGCAAAGTTGAAGGGTCAATGGTCTGAGAGAGTAAGGTGGAAAGACTGCAGAGTGGGACGAGTGAGGTGCTTAAATCAGTGCAGTGTCATCAGAGGGGTGTTCAGCATCAGTGATATTTTGGTGCTGAGAGCAGCTGTGGGATTCATTCCACATGAGGCGAGTATGTGCTGGGCACGGCAGTTCCAGTGTGTGTCCGACCTCGTCCGGCGACATCTTTCCAGGTGCAGAATTGTTTTTTTCTGCGTATGGTAGTCTCGCATATTACGGTCACGTCGTGTTACGTGTAGCCTGTGACTGCTCGGGGTGGAGCTGGACAAGCTCAGAGCATTCCTGCTACTGCGGCCCCGCTGGGCCCTGCCCCACCGCGCCGCACGCCACTGCGGGCCGGCTCAGCAGTGCCGGCCGTGCCCCCCTACGCGGCCCCGCCCCTTCTCGGCACGGCCCGCTGCGGCGGCCTCAGGCGCGGGCCGGGGCGGGCCGGCTCCGCGGGCGGGGCAGGGCTGTGTAGGGGGCGGGCGCGCCGTCTGCCGCCTTCCCGCGGCGAAAGTGGCCCTTGGGCCCGCGAGTGTTTCCGGGGCACCGTCATCACTGCCACGCTTAACGTCAGCGTCGTGATCGCCATCATCATGACAACGCTCCGCGCCTTCACCTGCGACGACCTCTTCCGATTCAACAACATGTGAGCGCCGGCTGTCCCCTTTTCCTGCCCCCGAGCCCCTGCGCGCTTCCCCACGCCGCGGGGTTCTCGCGGCGCCCCGCCGGCCGGCCGCCCGGGCCCGGGCCCGGGCCCATGCTGAGCGCCGCACTCTCTTCCCCCACAGCAATCTGGACCCGCTGACCGAGACCGTATCCTTCCCACCGGGGCAGGGGCGCGGCGTCGGGCGCGGGCGGCGCAGCCGTGGCGGCCGCAGTTGCTCCTTAACTGATCGCCCAGTACGGGATTCCCTTCTACTTGCAGTACCTCGCCCACTGGCCCGAGTATTTTATCGTCGCCGAGGCGCCCGGCGGGGAGCTGATGGGTTACAGTGAGTGCCGGGTGTTCCGGCGGTAACGTCTGCCTTCGTTGCCTATTTCGGGGATTATAACGCGGGAGGTTTTCTTCGCGTTTACCAAATGTCCAGCATGGAAGAGGAACCTTGCGTTGCGTCTTCCCGTTTCTTAAATGTTTTAGGGTATTATGTAGGACTCATGGCCGTAGCTTCCAGTTTGATGTTCCTAGCGCAACGAGGAGCCTTGGCTCTGATAACATCCACGCGTATTTAGTGAATGGGTATTTCTGTAATCTGAAATTAAGTCCCCACACACAGTCAGTAAAAGTGGTGGGCTTGCATTTTGCGTTGCCCTGTAAGGGAAAGCTCTGGGCCTGGATGTCATTTGCTAATTTGCTGTGGAATATTTGTGTTTTTCAGAAATCATGCCAAAGAGAACTGCCAGGAGAAAGTATGTGTGCTGTATAGAACATTTCTCTGTACCCACCACACTTGTTGCTTATTAGCAGTGACTATGATATCTATAAAAGCACAGGGTGGAAGTGTGAATGTTCATCAATAAACTAACACTGGATTGGCCCAGTGTAGAAAGGAGAGAAACTAAAAAAAAGCCCCCCCAAAACACCATCCCCACTTCCATTCTTTTTTTTTTTTTTTTTTTTTTTCCTTAAACACATTGTGTTTGCAGGACCTTAGCTTTCTATTGCCAGACTGGCAAAGCTGCCCAAGCTCTATTCCCCCATAATCTCCAAAAGTCTCAAATAGTTGCTGGGATGGTAGTTTTGGGTTTCTAGCCCTCTATTCCTCCTTTATTTCAGTCAGAATTTAAGTTTTGGTTCAGTGAGACTTGTGAGAATTACTTAAAATTTGCATTTAGAAGTCATCTCAAGCAAAGAATTTGCAAACTTGTTTGGTGTTTCCTTCTTGTGAAGTTGTCTGGCTGCAGGCAGTGCATTACTCCAAAGGTGCTGCTGCACTGATGCTCTGTATGTTCACAGTCATGGGCAAAGCCGAAGGCTCTGTGGCTAGGGAAGAATGGCATGGACACGTTACTGCTCTCTCTGTTGCACCAGAATTTCGACGGCTGGGTTTGGCTGCTAAACTGATGGAGCTACTGGAAGAAATTTCAGAAAAGTGAGTAGTATGTCTATCTTAAATTTATCTTTTAAAGTAACATTTAAAAGTAGTATTTCTACAGAAACCTGTCCCTGTTTTACGTGGCAGTATTTTGCTTTACATGGTGTTCTGATTTTCTGAAATTCCTCATAGTTGGAGAGAAAGAGTTATGAAAGTTGCTTAGCAGTTTAAAATCTCAGGGTTTCTCTGAAAGCCAGAGTGAGGAGGGCACAGCCTGAATTCCAGTAGAGATACTGTATAAAAGAACATTTCTTGACAGGAAAAGAGCTTTGTGAAACATCAGCACTGTTTCCTGTAGGGCCTCCAACATACTTGTTCAGTAACTGTGGGCTTTGTGCAATGCCCTCAGGCACAATCCTGAACAAATTTTGTACTGCAAAGAGTATCTTAGTTTACTTGCCATCCTGTGCTTGGTTACTCATACCTGAGAAAATTTAATTTAGTGTCACATGAACCCACTGGGAAATGTCCTTAAGTGAATTCTGGTAGGGCAACCCCACTATGGTTGATAAGACCAGAAAGTAGTATTATGTTTTGAAAAATTTGCCTTGTGAAATTAAGGGTCTGTCATCTCCTGTTAGGCAACTGAATTTTGTGACTGATTCCACTCCTCCTAATCCAAGCCATCTAAAATGTGGATACTTTTTAAATTGTATTTAGGCCTATGGGGCATTTAACTTCTCTTGTTCTTTGTGATGAAATTTCTGAACCCACCGACTGGTATAGAATGGCCATGTGACAAAAACAAAATTAAATCCTTGTCTGTAATTGATTTTTCCCTTGGTAAAGGAGCGTATCTGTTATTACATTGGGAAAGATGTTTAATTAGTATACTACATTGGACTTGCTTTGGTTTCATTACAATTTATGGGTTGTTACTTAGAAATACATTTACCTGCCATTCCTTAATGTGGTTTTGTTTGTTTGTTTGTTTTCCTCCCCTGCTAAAGAAAGGGTGGATTTTTTGTCGATCTCTTTGTGAGAGTATCAAATCAGGTTGCTGTAAATATGTATAAGCAACTAGGCTACAGTGTGTACCGAACAGTCTTAGAGTACTACTCAGCTAGCAGTGGGGAGCCAGATGAAGATGCTTATGGTAAGTTCTTGTTTGGTCTCACATTGAATGGAACTATTCTCATGTTGAGGGTTCCTGGGCTTGTTTGTAAGACTATTAGTATTTTTTTTATATGAAACATAAAAAACTTGAAACAATTTGAAACAATTATATGAAACAATTTCAGATAGTTGCTTATTAATGGGATTTTTGTATCTTTTGTATTTTTGTAACTTTTCCTACTTAAGATTACATCAGTTACAAAACTTAGTCTTGCCATTTACACATTTTGTGGCATCTCTGGCAAAATCAACTGCAGAACAAGAATAAATGAGAAGGAATGTCAGTGCTTTCTTCCTTTCATCCCATAACAGGGACTTGAAACTTTGTTTTTCTGAGATGTCTACCTATAAATTAACAATTGTCAGCATTCAGCAACGGCAAAGAATTAGGTAACATTTTCAATTTAAAAGGGAAGGAACATGGAAATTCAAGTATGTTAATGTTAATTATGTTAACAAAAGTGAACTACCGGGTGCTTCCTTTTTCTAGGTCCTTTTTAAAATTATCCTCCCAAAGGGTTACATGGCCAGGCTGTGTATCGTTTCTGTTTTTGCACTGTTTATTTGATATGTAGGAGCACTGTGAAATGCAAAGGCTCAAATAGACACCTACCATTGCTGCATGTGACTTAAGTCATATATTTGTCTCTTTAGCTTGTCATTTCCTTTCCATTTGGCTGAGTTTCATGCAGTGTTTTATATCAGTTGCTATCATTGCCATTGAGCAACATTAAGGACAGCAATATGTCCTGAGGAGAGCAACCAAGATGGTGAGAGGTCTCAAGAGCAAGATTTAGGAGAAGCAGCTGATGTCCATGAGTTTGTGCCACTTGGAGAAAAGAAAGCTGATGTGTGTCCTTGTCACAGTCTATAACTTCCAAGGACAGCAGAGAGGGGTGTTGATCTCCTCCCTCCAGTGACAGGACCTGAGAAGATGGAGCAAAGCTGTGTCAGGGAATGTTCAGACTGGATGTTAGAAGGCTCTTCACCGAGAGCATGGTTGGTAATTGCAATGGTCTCTCCAGGGAAAGGGTCATGACACCAAGCCCATCAGAGTTCAAGGAATATCTGCACAATGTTCCTAATCATACGGTATAATTTTAGGTAGTACTGTGTGGAGCAGGGAGTTGCATCCTTATGGGTCTCTTCCAACTTGAGGTAGTCTTATGATTCCAGGAAATTTTCTTGATTAAAAATTATTTTAATAGAGAATTCACCTGATATGGCTTTGTACAATGACTGCATTACTGTTATAACATTTCTTCCTGTTGCTATAGATATGAGAAAAGCTCTTTCCAGAGATACAGAGAAGAAATCAGTTATACCTCTCCCTCATCCTGTGAGACCAGAAGACATCGAGTAACTTTAAGCTGTGGTTCTCATGCAATTTACTAAGGGTCAGGTTCCATCTCCTATAACCCCCAACAACTTATGGATAAGAAGTTTTAGGCCAAATGTTTTTCCCATAAAATACTAAAAAGCAATGTTGAGAAGCTGACTGCTTATATTGGTAATGGCTGTATGCTGCCACACTTACTCTATTATTTTTCCTTTCACATGTTGGAGATTTGGAGACTATTAAAATGGCATTACCTCCTCTATGGTCTTTTCCTGGTTTTGTTTTTTGCTGCAGCTGGAATTTATTTCTGTTTCAGGAAGCATCTCATTGTATAGTCTGTGATTTAACAGTTCCCATGCCGGGTTAATTGTGGTGGAAGAAGGCAAATGAAGCCAGGACACTCAACCAGGATGCCCCAAAACCCTGCCAATCACAGGTTGCCAAAAAAAAAAACCAAAAAAACCCCCCCCCAAAAAAAAACCAAAAAAAAACACAAACAAACAAAAAAAAAAACCACCCCCCCAAAAAAAAAACCAAAAAACCTCACAAAAAAAAAAAAAAAAACCAAAAAACAAAAAAAAAAAAAAAAAAAAAAAAAAAAAAAAAAACCAAAAAAAAAAAACAATAAAAAAAAAACCAACAGGTTACAAAAATACTAGAAGCTCAGGTACAAAAATACCAAATACCCAGCCTACACAAATACCAAAAACTCCCCCTACAAAAAACTGGGTTCCAAAATACAACCCTAGTTGTATTTTTGTTCAAAACCCTGGTTTTGAACCCTAGTTTCAAAATAATAGAAAACCAAATGCCAAAATACCAAAGAAAAACAGGTTTCAAAATCACAGATTTAAAATACCAGGCTGAAGAATGAATGTGAACAGCACAGCAGATGGAAAGACAGAGCAGGGACTCTGTGAGCCTGCGGGCTCTGAGCAGGGCTGAAAACATGGTTAATGGTGAACATAGAAGCTTTACTTCAACACCTCGGTCAGGTCAGCATCGCTGTGGCCACAGCACAGCAGCGTGGGTAGGACAGAGAAGCCTCTGGCCCCAAGGCTACCAGCAGTAACTGCCGTGATCCACTGTAGCCCTGGATCCTGCTGCTGCTCAGGCTTTTTTGTCCTTCCAAAACTGCAGGAACTCCTGCAACTGATTCTGGAATTGTACCAGGATCTGGTGGGGGAATGCCATGGGCAGTGATGTGCCCAAGGATGTCACTGCTGGTCTCTGGCTGTACTCAGGGGTCAAGCTGATATGTTCCACTAGTTTCAGAGGCTGCTCAGGGGCCGAGGTGACGACTGGCTCCGGTGCTGAACCAGCTCTTTCTGCTGGGCTCAGGCCCATCTGGAGCAGGATCCAGTTGTAGAAGTGCTGAGTGGAGGTGTAGATCCCAGGGTGCCTGGCTGTCACAGCCTTTTCCCCAGCTGTTCAATCCAACGAGCCAGTAGTAGTCAGCTTCATTGTCCCTGCAGATGAAGGGACTCCCGCTGTCCCCCTGTGCCAGGAGAGATGGCTCAGGGACGGTGGGGGGCTGCTGTCAGCCCCGGGCTGGCTCCTCTCTCTCAGTCCCTGCCAGGTCCGCATTCCCAGCACAGGTTGGGGGCTCTCCCATCTCTGCACATGGGTCCCAGATGTGTGGAGGACAAATGTTCCAGGGTCACATCTGCACTTTGGGCCTGCTGAGGGCACTGGATGGGCTTTGTGGGCAGGAACAGGCTTTGGGGACAAGGGGACATAGGACAGGGACCCGCAGGTGGGGAGGGGAGAGGCGGACTGGGGACAGACTGGGCTGTGTGTGGGGGACGAGGGGGTCCCTGCGGTGCCAGGGGCTGAGAGACTCATCACACACTTCTACCTGGCAGGTGACAATACTGCCGTGTGGGTACCCAGCACACAGGTTGCGGGGGTGGATGGCCCCTGCATACCACCGGCTGCTGTTGCAGAGCTCCATGTCCATGAGGTGGACCTTGGCCTCGGGCGACCCTGGATACTCTTGAAATGTTAATTCCCTCAACCCAGCAGGTTTGAATTACCCCTGGATGCTCTTGGAATATTAATCCATCAACCCAGCAGGTTTAATCCTGGATGTTCTTGAGCATTCTTATCTTAATTCTTTTCTCAATCCAGCAGAATTTTTAGGGGCCCCTCCCACACATTTTACCTTTTATTTTTCCCCAATAGATTATGCCAAGAAAACCCTCTTTTTACCTTTTTTTTTTTTTTCCAATTAATTACCTTTTATTCCCCAACCCCCCAAGGGGTCCCACTCTTTCCCTGAGACCCAGTTCCGGTTTACCCGGGGGGGGGATTCTCTCACTCTTTTTATCACTCGCTTTGTCTCTTTACTGGCCGCTTTTCTCGCGAAAAAGACGGAAACGCAGCATGGGAGACTGCCGCTCTCGCTTAGCAGGTCTCGGGTAACCAGCCCGCCTCTCATTCGCACACATTCACCCCCCCCTTTATCCGCCCCGTCCCAACAAATGCTTACCTATCCTTTGTCCTTGGGTCTTTGTTCTTCGTGTACACTTTAGTCTTAGGGGCTAATTACCGCGGTTACAAAACTCACCACCCCAGTTTCCTTACATGAGTTTGCCAAAGGTGTTTGGCACTCCCGGGTCACTCAGAGTTCTCGTTGGTCTTTGAGTTATGGGGTGCTTCCTCTTAACCCTTACCTCCTCACCTCGGCCCCCTACTGCTGTGTCCCCCTCTCCACTCCTAGTCCCCTCTATTTTCCAGCCCGCCCATGCTCCATCCCTCACTCCACCCTTCACCCCTCCCCACCAGCTCCCTGCTCCATCCATTACTCCACCCACTGCCCATCTATTACTCCCCTGCAGCAGCTGGTGGGAGCTGAACGCTTGGAGGACAGTGCAGCTCTCTCAGCAAGACAACACCCAAATAAGACAGGCAGAGAAAACGTCTGTGGGCTGCAGGGTGTCACAAGGGGCGGCAGGCTGAGGGGAGGGGGCTGGAGGGTAACAAAGAGGACGGGGGCTGCTGAGAAGCAGAACGGGGCTTTAGGAGCAACTGAGGGGCTCCAGGGTGTCACAGAGATCCTGAGAGGCTACTCTAGGGACCTTGAGGGTGACAAGAAGAGGCTGAGGGGGACCGGGTGCCTTGAGGGGCAAAATGGGGGCTGCTTGAGGGTGACAGGTGAACCAGCCTTCACATCAGCCCTAACCTCACCCTAAAAACAACCCCTAACCAGGTGGAGAGTGCATGGTGGAGTTTAGGGGGCCAAGGGACAATGTTGGAGGGCTTGGGGTGACACACAGACATTGCGGACTGAGGGGCAAAGCGGGGGGCTTGACAGGTGGAGAGCCCACACTGAGAGTTAGGGGTACAAAGGACAGGATACAGGGTACCAGGTAGGGTTAGGCTACAGGTGCACCAGCCCTCACCCCAACTGTCAAACAGGACTCCTAGGACACCACTTTTCCCCAGCTGCAGCACAAGGCAGCAACCCTAATGCTGCAACAGCCCCAGAACTCTCCCAGCAGCTGCAGGCAGTGACCCTAATAAAAAGGTAGCAATGATGTTTGTGGGCTAGAGAGTGACAGGTAGGGGTTGGGGGGCTGAGTAGTTTTCTAGGTTTTTTTTTCAGGGCTTTAAAAGGAGTTTTTTGCAGGAGTTTTTTAGGAATTCTCTGGGAATGTTTTGGATACTTTTGGGGCTTTTTGAGGGCTTTCAAAATATATTGTTAGGGTATTTTTAAGGGCTTTCTTAGTACTTAATGGAATTTTTAGGGGATTTTTGGGTGTTCTTGGGGCTTTTTTAGGACTATTGAGGGTATGTGGAGGACTTTTTTAGGGCTAGGGTATTTTTAGGTGTTTTGAGGGAATTTTTAGGTTTTTTTAGGGTCTTTTCAGAACATTTTAAGGATTTTGGGGTATTTTTAGAGCTCTTTTAGGACTATTTAAGGTATATTTAGGGATTTTTAAAAGGTTCTTTGGGGGTTTTTAGGGGTGTTTTAGGTTTTTTTTTAAGTAGAATATTTTTTGTGTATTTTAAGGGTATTCTGAGGCTATTTTTAGATTTTTGTCGGGGTTTTGGGACATTTTGAAGAATAGGAGTTCTTTAGGGAATTTTTAGGGTTTTTTAGGGTCTTTTCATGGCACGACACATGGAGGCTGAGGGGCAGCTTGAGGGGCACTGTGGGTGCTTGAGGGTGACAGAGGCTGGGAGCTGAGGGAGGCACAGGGAGAGGGGACAGTGGGGGACAGAGAAATGCTGACGGGGGCAGGGGCAGCTGGAGCATGACACAGAGAAGCTGGGGGCTGAGGGGCAAAGGAGAGGGATTAAGGGTGACGCACAGGAGCTGAGGGGCAGCTGAGAGGGGGCTTGAGGGGAAAAGGGGGGGCTCGAGGGTGACACACGGAGCCTGAGGGCTGGGGGGCAGAGGGAGGGGTGGAGGGGTAAAGGACGAGGGCTTGAGGGCTGGACAGCGCAGTGGAGATCAGGGCTACAGGGTACAGCTTCGGAGGCAAGTTAGGGTAGAGGTGCACCACCCCTCACCCCAGCCCTAACCTCAGCCTAAGCAGCCCCCCTAACAATAGCCTTTTTCCCCAACAGCAGCACAAGACAGCAACCTTTACAGCAGAACAATGACAGAACCCTCAGAGGGCAACAAGATCCACTGCAAAAAGGTAGGGATGACATCTGTGGGCTAGAGAGCAAGAGGTAGAGTTCAGAGCATGTTTTTTTGAGGCTTTTTCCAGGACTTTTAAAGATATTTAGGGGATTTTTGAAGGCTTTCTAGGACTTTTCTGGGATTTTTTAGGGTATTGTTGGGGCTTTTTCAAAGCTATTTTAGGATTCTTTAGCATATTTTGAAGATTGTGGTCAGGGTCAGAGGAAACACCTTCTGAAAAGGCAAAGTTTTAGGACTGCAGTGGAATGCTTTAGAAAGAGGCCAGTGGTGGCACAGTGGGTTGGGTCCCACGCTGCAGGTCTGAAGGTTGTAAGTTTTAGACCCAGCTAGGTTATTGTGGTTAGGGTTAGATGCTCTCAGCTTTGGTCTGGGAGAAATTCTGCACAGAAAAACTCACCCCCCGAGTTTCCTGATGCCAGCTTGCAGGAGGTGCTTGGCACTGCCAGGACAGCCTGAGTTCTCAGTGGGGGCATTTCCAGGAGAAATCCTGCGCTGTTCTGAACTGCAGGAGGCAGAAGGTCACTCGGGCCATAGGCCCCTGGACATGAATGACAGCTCTTTTCACTGTAAAACCAAACTCACCCCTGCTGTGTGTCGATGTCTGTTTACAGTGGGCGTGTGGCACTCCAAGGGCAGCAAGAGTTCTTGGTGTTGGCAGCTTCGGTCTGTGAGAAATTGCTGTCTGCAATTTTGGAGGCGGAATCCCAGTTTTGTCCACGGGTACACAGAGATGAAAGACTGTTAATTTCCTTGGAAAGGAAAGTCTGGCACCCCATTGTTTAAGGGGCAGTTGAAGGGCTGTGTAGGCTAGGGAACTCCCCACAGGATCTTTCTTTGCCTCACCCCCCACTCCAAGGTGTAGCAGCCTCCCGTGTGACCAGCTGCTTTCAGAGGGTTACCTGGGCACACCTGCACAGAGAGATGCTAGTCCAGAGGGGCTAACAAGGGTATCCCAAATGTCCCTCCAGGAACTACGGTTGGAACATCCAGCAGGGACTGGGGAGCAGCCGGACCCACCTGAGCACGGAGCATCACTTTGAGAAAATGCCGAGGGAAGAGCCCTCTTGCCAAGGGGCAGCACCTGAGCAGGCCAGGCAGCATGTGGGGTTCCAGGGGAGAGCTTTCAACTTTCCCCTTTTATTGTGTCAGTCCCTCCCTAGAGCCCCTCAACCTTCCACAGCACTCCCAGAAAAGAGAGAGGGTTATTAGGAGAAAAGGGGTTTAAACTGAGGGAAAAGCCTTCCTTTTCCATTATTTTTTGTGTTCAAATTGTGAGGGGATCTGCTTCCGCTGCAATTTTAATAGTCTCAGTTGAAAGAATCCCTACCTTTTCCATGCTGTTAGGGGTGTTGATTGACAGGAAATCCCCATTTTCCATTATTTTCCAGTTTAACTAGAAGGGGAAAACCTTGAAAATTTTTTTTTTTGTGTGTTTGAATTAAGGGTAACTGCCCCCTTTTTGTTGTCCTAAGGCTTAAATTGAGAGGAAAGCCCAGCTGTCCCTCCTTCTTAAGGGTTTGGATTGAGGGAAAAATCCCTCTTTTTTCATCACTGGAGAGATTTAAAGTGAGGAAAACCCCTCTTTTCCCAATATTTTTAGGGTATTAAATTAAGCTATTTATTTGCCATTGTATCAGTTTCACTGGAGGTAACTGCCCCATTTCCTCATTTTAAGGGGTTCACTTGAATGATGCTCTCCCTTTTTCAGCATTTTAAGGGTTTAAAACTACATTTCAGGGTACTTCTATCTGTGCCCTAGGACTAAATATCTCGGAGAAGGGCAAGCCAGGTCTGCACTTAACCCTAACACTGGCCAGGAGCGTATTATTTTTCTTACTTTTATTTATAATGTAGATAGTCCTAATTAGAGGTCCCAAGGAGACTTAGACTATTCATATCATTAGTATTCTTCTCCACCCTACTTAGTCACATGTGGAATGCTACTTAGTAGTCACTAAGGAATAATTATATACAGTAACAGCAAATTACCCGATTTATCTAGCTATGCTGCCTAAACACAAAGTTTTATTTCTTACCAGTTTTCTGCCCTTTTGCTCCAAGTAGTTGTAGCAAAAAAGAAAGCGCTGTGATTTCCCTGAAGAGTTTTCTCCTATATCAAGCCCTTTACTCCCCTTGAATTCAAATCTAAGGAGGCAAACAGCTGCTACTGATCTGAGGGCTTTTATACCTGGTGGGATTTGCCCCCTCCCTTTTCCCGGGTGTTATGGGAACGAGAGGCGGGCCCAATCAGGGGTATATTAACCCCAGCCTCTGCCAAGGGGCTTCATTCCCTCTCTGGAATCTGCTGGGATAAGAGCTCTCCTCTCATTTTAGTGAAGAGCCTCTTTCAGTTAATCTCAGCTTGTTTTTAGCAGGTACTTTTGGGCATCTAAAGCAACAGACTTTGAAGATACTATGAAGAAAACAACATTGAACAGAGGGAGTATTTAAGTTCATGATTTTGGGTTATGCATTCAGGGGTGGTAAGGTGCTTTTGTAATTTCTGCTTTTGTTCTTGTTGTTGTGGGGGGTTTTTTTGGGTTTTTTTTGGTTTTTTTTTTTTTTTTGTTTTGTTTGTTTGGTGGTTTTTTTTTTTTTTTTTTTTTTTTTTTTTAGGAGGAGCGTAATTCCTGGTTGCATCAGGTACAGCACTTTTTCAGCAGATTCATCATGTCACAGAAGGGATCTGCCCTTTGTCAAAGATGATGTTTGAGATTGAGGCTTCAGATGAGTTGAGGATTGTGGCTAGGAGAGGGAGGGTCAGCAGGGTGCCTGGTTAGCAGTTATTGTCAGGGGGTTTTGAAGGCAGCAGGGTGAGAAATAGTGTCTATTTGAGGGCCCCCCAAGGCTTTTCACGAGAGGCATTCACCGTGTTGTACAGCATGCAAGCTCATCCACTGCACTCGCAGAAATGCCATGTAACTTTGCCTCTCTCTAACCCAGGTGCCACTCATAATAACAGCCATAGCCTTGGACTCAGGATGAAGCTGGAGACTTGAGGACCCAGGCACGCTCAGGAGAGGATAAGTCGCCGACTTGCTGGGATTTGGCCCACATAATGCTAAACTCATACATTGATTTTCCTGTTCTTTATTGTAGCTGACTAAGAGGTTAACAGGCGATCACAGGGCCTTCCGAGGCAGACTCATTTTAGGTCCAACGTGGATTCACATCACCGGTTGTGCAAAAGATAAGTCGGGGGCCACGGCCTGGATACAGGGTGATAGGAAACTAGTGTGTTGGAAATTCCTGGGACAGATTTAAAAATTAGCAGAGGGTAAAGGGATGTCCTCTAAGGGGCTTTTAGGACAGCTCAAGGGAGAGGCCCTACTTTTGATTGCAGCTGTAGGGTGTGCAGTGCAGAACAGTTCCGGTCTGTGTTGTGTTGTGCCATGTACTGTGTTTCCTAGCGTGTCGTTGGGGTGCCTCGGATCAGGTATCTGCCCTTTCCCCTCGAGGGCCTTACCGCAAGCATCAGCCAGCATCTCTAGGTTCTCGAACTCTCGTGCTTCTCGGCACGATGCCGATACAGTTTGTTCTTTTCCCGGCGGGCTCTGCCACGTCTCCGAGTTGCAATTCAGAAGCATCAAGTCAGATGACTTTTGAGGCCTTGCTCCCAGCAGTATCACCATCCATCCATCCTTTCCAGCCGTGAGTTGTAACATCCTGGCGCTTATAAGATTAGGGATACAGAGAGCATTCTAAATGTAGCATTGTCTCACGGTCATCTCGATCGTGACCAACAGTTCTTCTAACAGGTCACTGTGTTAGTCTTTTCTTTTGCTCCCTAGAGCCTCCGCCATCCATCGTTGCCATAGCATCAGGCAACTCTTTTGGCATCCTCTCGGTCCTTGCCATTATTCTTCTTGCCAGGAAGATTTCTATCATCCTTCTGTCACAATCTTATTAGCATAATGCGTTGTTTGTCTTTAGCGTCCCCTTGTTTGTCACGTCCTGTCCTGTGTCACGGGTGTAAGCACCTATTTGTCCCGAAGCTGTTCTGCCCTGCTGCATTGCCTGCTGTAATAGGACAAGTCCCGGGGACTTGAAATTTGTAACGCGGGGTGTAGTTGGACTCTAGATGGTATTCCTAGATTAATGTAAGGTGTCCGGAGCTGTTAAGTTATCCTGCAGCCATTTGACTTTTGTCCTCGCTTTCTTTCAGATGCGGGGGGATTAAATCCGTGGCAGAGCGCCCCATCCCTGGAGAGGGGGTTTCCCCGGGTGGGTCAGTCACCATTTCTCTCTGCAGTGGAAGTGTAAATGGCGACTGTGCGTTAGAGCACTGTTTTCTGTCTTTATATTTAGGCATTAAATCCGGATGTCAGCAATTCAGGTGAGCAGGTTGCAGAAGCAGTTGTTCTCGCTCAGGTCTCAATTTCTGGTGCAACTCTAAGCCTCCATTCTCATTTGTGTGTTTTAGGCAATCTACTCGGAGTATGCCAAACCCCCATCACCATCTGGCTGATGGACCAGGTTTCCTGTGCTTGTGAGCCGTCTGGAAATATTTTAGGACTCTGCGATGAAGCCTTGAAATCTTGTATTTCAAGGTGGCATCCAGGTAGCCTTTGGCGATGGCTGAGGGTTTGCGGTGAGTTAGGGAGATCGGGAGGAGGAGCCAGGGTCCACTTAGGTTTCAGCAATGGCACATCACTTTGTCTCTTCTTCACCTAGGCATACTCTGTGATGACTGCGTCAGCCTCTGAGCACGGCCGAAGCGTGCGGCCCGAGCACCCGGGTGTTCTTAGGAGAACGGTGAGTAGCGGAATTGGTGGGTTTTGTCTATCGTGCAGCTAAGATCACGCAGTGCTGTTTGGTTTTCTCGATTGTAGCTGAGCAAGGGACCACAGCCTGGAGATTGCAGGAAATTCCCAGGAGGCGAGGCAGCCTTCCTTTGCACCCAATGTGGATTCTCATCCCCGGACGTCCTAGAGATAAGTCAAGGGCTACGAACAATAGAGGGGATGAAAGTGAGGCGCTGGGAGGGCTTTTTGAGTCAGCTTTGGTGGTGGGGATGTCCAAGAAGTGTCCCCTTAGGCCACCTAAAGGGAAAGTGTTTCTTTTGATCACAGTGCTGAGGTGCTCAGGGCAGAGCAATCCTGGTGTGTGTTGTGTCACGTGTCTCTTGTGCATTCTGTGTGTTTGGGTATATCATGTCATATGGCTTTTACCTTAGCCCTTGGAGGGGCCTATCAGAAACCTGGCCTCATGGCATCTGTGATCTCTGCGTTCCTTGGACAGGCACCAATGCAATAGGACTCTTGATTCTGTAGGTCAGACAGGCATCTGAATTGCATCTCTCAAATGTCTTTTCAAGTCTTGTTCTGAACGGTGTTGACAGCTGCGCACCGCAACGATCCATTAGAGCAGATTAGGACTTGTGAGAATGCAAAGCTAGCTAGAGCCTTCTTTACATAAGATCCTTGGGCATTCATCTTTGTGATTCTCTGAAGAAATCATTCTGTTAGCATCTTGTTCCTCCAGGGTTCTCTGACCCAAACTGGCTTGCCGTCAATCTCACCTAGGTCATCTCGTTCTGCAATCTCTCGGTCCTCGCAGGCGTTCTTCTCTCCGAGAGCTCTCTCTCCCTGTTGTGTCCCCTCATCTGTCATGTCCTGTCCTGTGTCACGGGTGTCTGCACGTCTTTGTTCTGGACCTGCTCTACCCTGCTGCATAGCCTGTAATAGGACAAGTTCGGGGGACTTGAAATTTGTAATGCAGGGTGTAGTTGGGCTCCAGATTGTATTTGTAGATTGACATGACACGATTGGTGCTGTAAAGTTATCCTGTAGCCATTTGACATTAACTGTAACTTTCTTTCAGATGCAGATGGATTAAATCTGTGGCAGAGTCCCCCAGTCCCAGGTGAGGGGGTTCTCATGAGCAGGTCAGTCACTATTTGTGTTTGCAGGGGAAGCATAAATGGTGACTATGTGACAGCACTTGTCTTTGTCTTTATTTTTAGGAAGTCAAGGCAGATAGCAGCAGACAAGGTCAAGTGTGCAAGGTCAGTGAGCAGTGGACAGAAGCAGTTGTTCTTGCTCACGTCACAATTTTTGGTGCAACTCTAAGCATCCATTCTCATTTGTGTGCTTTAGGGAATCCACCTGGAGCATGCCAAGCGCTGTCACCGACTGGCTGATGGACCGGGTTTCCTGTGCTTTTGAGCCCTCTGGAAGTAGTACAGGACCCTGTGATGAAGCCTTCAAATTTTGTATTTCAAGGTCCCATCTGGGTAGGCCAAGGGAATGGCCAAGGAGTTGCGGTCAGTCAGGGATGGCGGGAGGAGGAACGAGGGTCCACTCGCTCCACAAGTTTCAGCATTGCCACATCACCTTGTCTCCACTTAACCTAGGTGGACCGTGTGACGACGATGTTGGCCTCCAAGCACGGCCGAAGTTTGCAGGCCAAGCACCTGGGCATTCTTAGGAGACGGTGAGTAGCAGAACTGTCAGGTTTTGGCCCATGTGCTGTTAAGATTGTGCACTGATGTTTGGTTTTCTTTGTCTTGGCAGACTAAGAGCCAACAGCCTGGTGACAGCTGGAACTTCCCAGACAGGGAGGCGGCCTTCTTTTGCACCCGACAGGGATTCGCATCCCCAGATGCGTGCAAGATAAGTCGTGGGCTACAGAGGGGATGGAAGCAGGGTGCTGCATTGGGACTCCCCGGGAGGGGTTTTTGTCTCCGTTTTAGCGATGGGGATGTCCAAGAAATATTCCCTTAACCCACCTAAAGGGAAAGTGTCTCTTTTGATCGCAGTGCTGAGGTGCACAGGGCAGAGCACTTCCAGTGTCTCTTGTGCATTCTGTGTTGTTTGGGTCTCTCATGTCCTATATCTTTTTTACCTTAGTCCTTTGAGGAGCATATGGATCACCCTGGCCTCATTCTTGGCATCTGTGATCTTTGCATTCCTTGGCCTGGCACCAGTGCCTTAGGACTTTTGTCTTGGGAGCCCTGACAGACATTGGAATCGCATCTCTCTTTAGAAGCATCCAGTCAGATGTCTTTTAAGGTCTTGCTCTGAGCTGTGTCGACAGCCACACACCGCAATGATCCATTATAGCCGATTAGGACCGATAAGAATGCGAAGCTAGCTAGAGCCTTCGGACTGTAAGATTGTTGGACATTCATCTCTGCGGTTCTCTTAAGAAATCATTCTGTTAGCATCTTGTTCCTGCAGGGTGCTCTGAGCCGTCCGTCTCACCTAGGTCATCTCGTTCCGCATTCTCCCGGCGCTCGCCGGCATTCTTCTCACCGAGAGCTCTCTCTCCCTGTCGCGTCCCCTCGTTTGTCATGTTCTGTCCTGTGTCACGGGTGTCTGCACGTATTTGTCCCGGACCTGCTCTGCCCTGCTGCATAGCCTGTAAAAGGACAAGTCCCAGGAGTTGAAATTTCTGATGCAGGGTGTAGTTGGGCTCTAGATTGTATTTGTAGATTGACATGTTTGGTGCTGTTAAGTTATCCTGCAGCCATTTGACATTAGCTGTAACTTTCTTTCAGATGCAGATGGATTAAATCTGTGGCAGAGCCCCCAATCCCAGGTCAAGGGGATTTCCCTGAGAAGGTCAGTCACTGTTTATGTTTGCAGGGGAAGCATAAATGGTGACTATGTTACAGCACTGTTCTTTGTCTTTATTATTAGGAAGTCAAGGCAGATAGCTGCAGTCAAGGCAAAGTGTGCCAGGTGAGCAGTGGACAGAAGCAGTTGTTCTCACTCAGGTCTCAATTTCTGATGCACCTCTAACCATCCATTCTCATTTGTGTGCTTTAGGCCATCCATCCGGCGTACGCTAAGCCCCTGTCATCAGGTGGCGGACGGACCGGGTTTCCTGCACTCGTGAGCCCTCCGGAAGTATGACGGGACCCCGTGATGAAGCCCACACATCTTGTATTTCAAGGTCCCGTCTGGGTAGCTCCCGGGAACGGCCGAGGAGCTGCGGTGAGTCGGGGAGGCAGGGAGGAGGAGTGGGGATCCACTCCAGTTTCAGCCGTGCCCAGTCACCTTGTCTCCACTTAACCTAGGCGTACCTCGTGACGGCAGCGTCGGCCTCGGAGCACGGCCGAAGCGTGCGGCCCGAGCGCCAGGGCCCTGTTAGGAGAAGGTGAGTAGCAGAATTGTCAGGTTTTGGCCCATGTGCTGTTAAGATTGTGCACTGATGTTTCCTTTTCTTTGTCTTGGCAGACGAAGAGATAAGAGCCTGGTGACAGCTGGAACTTCCCAGACGGGGAGGTGGCCTTCTTTTGCACTCGACAGGGATTTGCATGCCCAGAAGTGTGCAAGATAAGTCAAGGGCTATGACCCACTGAGGGGAGGGAAGCGGGGTGCTGGCTTGGGACTGCCCGGAAGGGATTTTTGAGTCTGCTTTGGAGATGGGGATGTCTAAGAAGTGTCTCCTTAGGCCACCTAAAGGGAAAGCATCTCTTTTGATCTCAGCGCTGAGGTGCGCAGGGCAGAGCAGTTCCGGTGTGTGTCGTGTCCCTTGTCTCTTGTGCATTCAGTGTTGTTTGGGTCTGTCGGGTCACTTGTCTTTTTTTACCTTAGCTGTCTGAGGGTCATCTTGGCATCTGTGATCTTTGCGTTCCTCGGCCCGGCACCAAGGCCACAGGCCTTTTGACTCGGGAGTCCCGACAGGCATCGCAGTCATATCTGTCTTTAGCAGCATCCGGTCAGATGTCTTTTAAGGTCTCGTTCTGAGCGGTAGCGACAGCCGCACACCCCAACGATCCATTATAGCGGCTTAGGACTTGTGAGAATGCCAAGCTAGGTAGCTCATTCTTACCGTAGGCTTTTCAGGCATCCGCTCGTGCGGTTCTCGGAAGACATAATTTTCTTAGCATCTTCTTCCTGCAGGGTTCTTTGAGCCTCATCGGCTCCGAGCCGTCCGTCTCACCTAGGTCATCTCGTTCCGCAATCTCTCTGTCCTCGCGGGCATTTTTCTCGCCAAGAGATTTTTCTCCTCGTGACGTCCCCTCGTTTGTCGTGTCCTGTCCTGTGTCACGGGTGTCTGCACATATTTGTCCCGGAGCTGCTCTGTCCTGCTGCATAGCCTGGTGTAATTGCACAAGTCCTGGAGACCTGCAATTTGGAATGGGGGATGTAGTTGTATTCTAGATGGTATTCCTAGATTCACACAGGATGCTTGGACCTGTTAAGTTATCCTACAGTTGTTTGAATTTTCTCCTAACTTTCTTTCAGATGCAGACATTGAAGATCTGTGGCAGAGCGCCCCTCCTGGGTCAGGGGGTTTTCCCTGAGAAGGTCAGTCGCTGTTTGTATTTGCAGGGGAAGCATAAATGGTGACTATGTTACAGCACTGTTCTTTGTCTATTATTAGGAAGTCCAGGCAGAGAGCTGCAGTCAAGGCCAAGTGTGCCAGGTGAGCAGTGGACAGAAGCACTTGTTCTCGCACAGGTCTCAGTTTCTGGTGCACCTCTAAGCATCCATTCTCATTTGTGTGCTTTAGGCCATCCACTCGGCGTACGCTAAGCCCATGTCATCAGGTGGCGGACGGACCGGGTTTCCTGCACTCGTGAGCCCTCCGGAAGTATGACGGGACCCCGTGATGAAGCCCACACATCTTGTATTTCAAGGTCCCGTCTGGGTAGCTCCCGGGAACGGCCGAGGAGCTGCGGTGAGTCGGGGAGGTAGGGAGGAGGAGAGGGGGTGCACTCCAGTTTCAGCCGTGCCCAGTCACCTTGTCTCCACTTAACCTAGGCGTACCTCGTGACGGCAGCGTCGGCCTCGGAGCACGGCCGAAGCGTGCGGCCCGAGCGCCAGGGCCCTGTTAGGAGAAGGTGAGTAGCAGAATTGTCAGGTTTTGGCCCATGTGCTGTTAAGATTGTGCACTGATGTTTCCTTTTCTTTGTCTTGGCAGACGAAGAGATAAGAGCCTGGTGACAGCTGGAACTTCCCAGACGGGGAGGTGGCCTTCTTTTGCACTCGACAGGGATTTGCATGCCCAGAAGTGTGCAAGATAAGTCAAGGGCTATGACCCACTGAGGGGAGGGAAGCAGGGTGCTGGCTTGGGACTGCCCGGAAGGGATTTTTGAGTCTGCTTTGGAGATGGGGATGTCTAAGAAGTGTCTCCTTAGGCCACCTAAAGGGAAAGCATCTCTTTTGATCTCAGCGCTGAGGTGCGCAGGGCAGAGCAGTTCCGGTGTGTGTCGTGTCCCTTGTCTCTTGTGCATTCAGTGTTGTTTGGGTCTGTCGGGTCACTTGTCTTTTTTTACCTTAGCTGTCTGAGGGTCATCTTGGCATCTGTGATCTTTGCGTTCCTCGGCCCGGCACCAAGGCCGCAGGCCTTTTGACTCGGGAGTCCCGACAGGCATCGCAGTCGTATCTGTCTTTAGCAGCATCCGGTCAGATGTCTTTTAAGGTCTCGTTCTGAGCGGTAGCGACAGCCGCGCACCCCAACGATCCATTATAGCGGCTTAGGACTTGTGAGAATGCCCAGCTAGGTAGCTCATTCTTACCGTAGGCTTTTCAGGCATCTGCTCGTGCAGTTCTCGGAAGACATAATTTTCTTAGCATCTTCTTCCTGCAGGGTTCTTTGAGCCTCATCGGCTCCGAGCTGTCCGTCTCACCTAGGTCATCTCGTTCCGCAATCTCTCTGTCCTCGCGGGCATTTTTCTCGCCAAGAGATTTTTCTCCTCGTGGCGTCCCCTCGTTTGTCGTGTCCTGTCCTGTGTCACGGGTGTCTGCACATATTTGTCCCGGAGCTGCTCTGTCCTGCTGCATAGCCTGGTGTAATTGCACAAGTCCTGGAGACCTGCAATTTGGAATGGGGGATGTAGTTGTATTCTAGATGGTATTCCTAGATTCACACAGGATGCTTGGACCTGTTAAGTTATCCTACAGTTGTTTGAATTTTCTCCTAACTTTCTTTCAGATGCAGACATTGAAGATCTGTGGCAGAGCGCCCCTCCTGGGTCAGAGGGTTTTCCCTGAGAAGGTCAGTCGCTGTTTGTATTTGCAGGGGAAGCATAAATGGTGACTATGTTACAGCACTGTTCTTTGTCTATTATTAGGAAGTCCAGGCAGATAGCTGCAGTCAAGGCCAAGTGTGCCAGGTGAGCAGTGGACAGAAGCACTTGTTCTCACACAGGTCTCAGTTTCTGGTGCACCTCTAAGCATCCCTTTTTTTTTTTTTTTTTTTTTTTTTTTTTTTTAAATTTTTTTATTTTAGGCAGTCCTCTTGCGAGATGTCTCTGATCCCAGATGTCTGAGGCCCGGTGGGTGCAAGCTTAAGGTGTAGGTGGGCGTACTTGTCGGGTCAGGGTGGTGGTCTTTTCTCAGTATCTCAGTGTGGGTTTTTTTGCTTTGTTTCTTTGCAGGTGTCATTGCTGCCCTAGGCGTGTGAAGGAACAGAGTCAAGCGGGTGAGTCGGCATTTAGGCTGGGGTGACTCATAGGTGACCGTTATGCGGCAGCACGCTAAGCCTGTACCTTTTCCTTTTGTAGGTATCCTCCTGGCAGCCTGTTGAGTCGCATCAAGATTTCAGGTGAGCCGGGGCAGCGGTGCGTCAGAGTTCCAGGGATTCCTCTTTTGCAGGGCGCTAGTTGCATTTTCTGTTTTGTCTTAGGTACCGTGAGGAGGCGCATAGCTGAAGTTTGGAAACGGCAGCACCGAAGCGGACATAGAGAACATGTCGCCGTCCACATCCGGCTGACGATGGATTTTGTCCGGTCGTCTTGCAAAAGCTAAGTGTCGGGGCCAGTAGGTGGGAGAAGGGGAAAAACCTTTACTATCGCAGGAGACGATTAGATGTTAGCTTAGAGGAGAGGCCCATAGTGGGACGGGCCCCTCGGAAGCAGAGGGAGAGGGTTTCTCCTCAGCCTCACCGGAGTCTTCGCCGGGCAGGGCAGTTCCGATCCGTCTTCGCGTCCTCGCGAGGTTTGCGTCGGCGGCCTTCTTCGACTCTCGACGTCGTCGTGGATCTTTTCACCCGAGGAGCCCGCCTTCACGTCCGGAGCTCTAGCCACGGTCACGCCGTAGTCATCGCTTTCTTGTCCAGGCCTACTGAGCTTCTTAGGCTTCCTCTTAAGTCCTTTGGCACTAACATCTTGAAAGGAGTTAAATTTCATCATCACATGCTATTGCCCTAGGGCTTTCTTTCCTTTGGCATCATCGGCCTATGACTCATCTTGGACTAGCAATCTTGGGTCCATAAGGTGGAACTGCCAGGCAGTTTCCACTCGTGTCTGTGTTATGTCGTCCGTGTCTGTGTTATGTCGTCCGTGTCTGTGTTATGTCGTCCGTGTCCATTGATTTCTGCGTCATAGGCCTTTGTTACATCTCGAGGCTTTATCGGCATTGTTCTCTGCCGTATCGGCCATATTTTACTCGTGTACCTTCCTGGAGATCGCTTATTCCGGCATCGTTACATTTTTACTTTTTGAGACGGGAAGAAGTACAGGAGGCGTTCTCATCCATCTTCCTTCTCACCTTTGGTAGCGCCTTCTCTTCCCGTGCCATTCTCTCGGACTTCTAGAGGGAGCATATTAGACCCTCATCACGTGACCGCAGTAGTTCCGTAGTTTGCGCCTTCTCAAAGGGTATAGGGCTCAACAATTCATCTTCCGGAGAGTTACGTCAAGTCCTCACTTATATTGTATCTATGTCGGCTTATATTGTACGTGCTTAGGTTGTACCTACCTATGTTGGCTTATACTGTATGTGCTTATATTGTATGTACTTATGTCGTATGTACCTATGTCGGTTTATATTGTATGTACTTATACTGTATGTACCTACGTTGGCTTATATTGTGCATATATTGTATGTACCTACCTTGGCTTATGTTGTACGTGCCTCTGTCGTGCCACTTACGATCGGAGCTGCCCTGCCCAGGCGCGTAGTCACGGTTAGGTAGAGCAGTTATAAAACTTTACAGTTCATCTGTCTTCTATGGGGGTTTTGGGTACAAAATTTATGGACCCGGAGCGGGAATAGCTCCTAGCCGTCAGATAGTCACTCGTCGTCTCTGTCGTCTCGCAGGTCCCCGGGTCCCTACACGTTATCCCGGAATCTACCGCCGGACATCGAAGAGCCGCGGTCAGAAGATGCATCGAAGCGTCAACGTAGCGTTTCGAGTAAGGGTCGCGGTCAGCGTGTAAGCGGAAGAGCGCGTGAGAGAGCGTGATTGTCCGTGTCTGTCTGTGAGAGCTTGTGTCTGCAGGTGTGTGTGTGTGTGTTGACCGGTTCTAACCTTGTGCGTATGGCCTTTGCCTTTCAGGTTTTTCAGCTCATTTTTAAATTTAGAATAAAAAATCCCCAGCCGGGGGGTTTTTTTTTTTTCCCCCCGGCTGGGTTTTTTTTTCCTCGGTCCCGGCCGGTCCGCGAGGCGACGTTCATCGCCAAAGTTCGGAGGCGGACCGTCCCGGGACCGGGGTTTTCGTCAGGCAGGAGGATATTTTCGGAGGCTCCCGGGAACCACGTTCCCGAGGAGCGTCGTGCATGCGTGTCGACGGCCGGGGGTTAGGGGAGCGGTTGAGATGAGAGCAAGGGTGGGTTTGGGGGTAAGCTGAAGGAGGGCTCTGTGTGTGTGTGTTTGTGTGTGTGTCGACCGGTTCTAACCTTGTGCGTATGGCCTTTGCCTTTCAGGTTTTTCAGCTCATTTTTAAATTTAGAATAAAAAATCCCCAGCCGGGGGGTTTTTTTTTTTTCCCCCCGGCTGGGTTTTTTTTTCCTCGGTCCCGGCCGGTCCGCGAGGCGACGTTCATCGCCAAAGTTCGGAGGCGGACCGTCCCGGGACCGGGGTTTTCGTCAGGCAGGAGGATTTTTTCGGAGGCTCCCGGGAACCACGTTCCCGAGGAGCGTCGTGCATGCGTGTCGACGGCCGGGGGTTAGGGGAGCGGTTGAGATGAGAGCGAGGGTGGGTTTGGGGGTAAGCTGAAGGAGGGCTCTGTGTGTGTGTGTTTGTGTGTGTGTCGACCGGTTCTAACCTTGTGCGTATGGCCTTTGCCTTTCAGGTTTTTCAGCTCATTTTTAAATTTAGAATAAAAAATCCCCAGCCGGGGGGTTTTTTTTTTTTCCCCCCGGCTGGGTTTTTTTTTCCTCGGTCCCGGCCGGTCCGCGAGGCGACGTTCATCGCCAAAGTTCGGAGGCGGACCGTCCCGGGACCGGGGTTTTCGTCAGGCAGGAGGATTTTTTCGGAGGCTCCCGGGAACCACGTTCCCGAGGAGCGTCGTGCATGCGTGTCGACGGCCGGGGGTTAGGGGAGCGGTTGAGATGAGAGCGAGGGTGGGTTTGGGGGTAAGCTGAAGGAGGGCTCTGTGTGTGTGTGTTTGTGTGTGTGTCGACCGGTTCTAACCTTGTGCGTATGGCCTTTGCCTTTCAGGTTTTTCAGCTCATTTTTAAATTTAGAATAAAAAATCCCCAGCCGGGGGGTTTTTTTTTTTCCCCCCGGCTGGGTTTTTTTTTCCTCGGTCCCGGCCGGTCCGTGAGGCGACGTTCATCGCCAAAGTTCGGAGGCGGACCGTCCCGGGACCGGGGTTTTCGTCAGGCAGGAGGATTTTTTTCAGAGGCTCCCGGGAACCACGTTCCCGAGGAACAACGATTGCCGGGGCTTAACGGAGCGGTTGAAACGATAGCGACAGTGAGTTTGTGTGCAATGTGAAGGAGGCGGTCACGGTGGATGACTGTTGGTTTCTGTGTGCTATTTTTGTTTGGTGTTTCCTCTAACAATCAATCAAAATGTAATGTAAATAGAAAAAAGGTTATATTGTGTTAATGTGCGTTCGTTGGCTATTGCCCCGTATTGTTCCGTGTTTGCATTTGCTGCTGCATTTCCACATACGGTTCTGTACGTAAGTGGGATTTCTACCGGTCAGCGTACGGATTGTATCTACGCTCCCATTGGTATACATTGTTTCCATGTATTTTGCTGGAGTGTAAATAAAAAAAATAATTCAATAAAGTTGAATCAACCCTAACAATGATGCCCCCCGCTCCCTTCCCCTCCCCCTTTGGCTCCTGTGTTTTTTTGGTGTGGTTTAGTCTTTTTTTTTTTCCTACTGTATTTCTTCCTTTGCTTCTTCTATTAGTTTTCTTTCTGTCACGTCATTTCTGTCCGTCCCTAAGTTTGTTTCTGTTTCTTACTGATTCTAACTGTCTCTCTCTGCTTTTCTATTTCCCTGTATGTCTTTTCTTCTGTTTCTCTATTTCACTATTTCTAACTATTTATTTTTCTCTGTAGTTGATGCTTTTACTCTTTATTTCTTTTTCTCTCTGGCTTCTCTTCTTTTTTTTCTGTATTGTTTTGTCCTCTTCTTCACTCTCACCGTCTTTCTTTTTCACTCTAACCCTTCTCATTTTTTACTCTGTGCCATTCTTTTCCTATTTCTTTTCCTCTCTCTTTCTCTCCTTCTCTCCTTAAACTCTCTTTCTCTCTTTAAACTCTCCTTCTCTCCTAAAACTCTCCTTCTCTCTTTCTCTCCTAAAACTCTCCTTCTCTCTTTCTCTCCTAAAACTCTCCTTCTCTCTTTCTCTCCTAAAACTCTCCTTCTCTCTTTCTCTCCTAAAACTCTCTTTCTCTCTTTCTCTGCTAAAACTCTGTTTGTCTCTTTCTCTCCTAAAACTCTGTTTGTCTCTTTCTCTCCTAAAACTCTCTTTCTGTCTTTCTCTGCTAAAACTGTCTTTCTCTCCTAAAACTCTTTCTCTCCTAAAACTCTCTTTCTCTCCTAAAACTCTCTTTCTCTCTTTCTCTCCTAAAACTCTCTCTGTTTGTCTCTTTCTCTCCTAAAACTCTCTTTCTGTCTTTCTCTGCTTAAACTGTCTTTCTCTCCTAAAACTCTCTTTCTCTATTTCTCTCCTAAAACTCTTTCTCTCTCTTTCTCTCCTAAAACTCTATTTCTGTGTTTCTCTCTTTTTCTCCTAAAACTCTCTTTCTCTCCTAACTCTCTTTCTCTCTTTCTGTCTTTCTCTCCTAACTCTCTTTCTCTGTTTCTCTCCTAACTCTCTTTCTCTCCTAAATCTCTTTCTCTCTTTCTCTCCTCTCTTTCTGTCCTAAGTCTGTCTTTTTCTTTCTTTCCATCTTTTCATTTCTAACTTTGTTTCCCTTTCTAGCTTTCAAAAAGCAGCAGTAGAAACTTTCAGGCTCCCTGGGAGTAAAACAAAAAACAAACTTTAAATAATTATTAAAAAAAGAATTTACTCCCCGGGAGCCTGAAATTTTCTACTGCTGCACCGGACATATAGTTTTTCTTCTTTTTTATATATACACCTATACACCCCCTAATTAGTGCTCCACCTGGCAGGTACCCCAACCCTAATTGGGGGGCGGGTCAGGGGGAGGGGTTAGGGTTGGGGGGCGGGTCAGGGGGAGGGGTTAGGGTTGGGGGGCGGGTCAGGGGGAGGGGTTAGGGTTGGGGGGCGGGTCAGGGGGAGGGGTTAGGGTTGGGGGGCGGGTCAGGGGGAGGGGTTAGGGTTGGGGGGCGGGTCAGGGGGAGGGGTTAGGGTTGGGGGGCGGGTCGGGGGGAGGGGTTAGGGTTGGGGGGCGGGTCAGGGGGAGGGGTTAGGGTTGGGGGGCGGGTCAGGGGGAGGGGTTAGGGTTGGGGGGCGGGTCGGGGGGAGGGGTTAGGGTTGGGGGGCGGGTCGGGGGGAGGGGTTAGGGTTGGGGGGCGGGTCGGGGGGAGGGGTTAGGGTTGGGGGGCGGGTCAGGGGGAGGGGTTAGGGTTGGGGGGCGGGTCGGGGGGAGGGGTTAGGGTTGGGGGGCGGGTCGGGGGGAGGGGTTAGGGTTGGGGGGCGGGTCGGGGGGAGGGGTTAGGGTTGGGGGGCGGGTCGGGGGGAGGGGTTAGGGTTGGGGGGCGGGTCGGGGGGAGGGGTTAGGGTTGGGGGGCGGGTTAGGGTTAGGGTTAGGGTTAGGGTTAGGGGTAGGGTTAGGGTTAGGGTTAGGGTTAGGGTTAGGGTTAGGGTTAGGGTAGGGTTAGGGTTAGGGTTAGGGTTAGGGTTAGGGTTAGGGTTAGGGTTAGGGTTAGGGTTAGGGTTAGGGTTAGGGTTAGGGTTAGGGTTAGGGTTAGGGTTAGGGTTAGGGTTAGGGTTAGGGTTAGGGTTAGGGTTAGGGTTAGGGTTAGGGTTAGGGTTAGGGTTAGGGTTAGGGTTAGGGTTAGGGTTAGGGTTAGGGTTAGGGTTAGGGTTAGGGTTAGGGTTAGGGTTAGGGTTAGGGTTAGGGTTAGGGTTAGGGTTAGGGTTAGGGTTAGGGTTAGGGTTAGGGTTAGGGTTAGGGTTAGGGTTAGGGTTAGGGTTAGGGTTAGGGTTAGGGTTAGGGTTAGGGTTAGGGTTAGGGTTAGGGTTAGGGTTAGGGTTAGGGTTAGGGTTAGGGTTAGGGTTAGGGTTAGGGTTAGGGTTAGGGTTAGGGTTAGGGTTAGGGTTAGGGTTAGGGTTAGGGTTAGGGTTAGGGTTAGGGTTAGGGTTAGGGTTAGGGTTAGGGTTAGGGTTAGGGTTAGGGTTAGGGTTAGGGTTAGGGTTAGGGTTAGGGTTAGGGTTAGGGTTAGGGTTAGGGTTAGGGTTAGGGTTAGGGTTAGGGTTAGGGTTAGGGTTAGGGTTAGGGTTAGGGTTAGGGTTAGGGTTAGGGTTAGGGTTAGGGTTAGGGTTAGGGTTAGGGTTAGGGTTAGGGTTAGGGTTAGGGTTAGGGTTAGGGTTAGGGTTAGGGTTAGGGTTAGGGTTAGGGTTAGGGTTAGGGTTAGGGTTAGGGTTAGGGTTAGGGTTAGGGTTAGGGTTAGGGTTAGGGTTAGGGTTAGGGTTAGGGTTAGGGTTAGGGTTAGGGTTAGGGTTAGGGTTAGGGTTAGGGTTAGGGTTAGGGTTAGGGTTAGGGTTAGGGTTAGGGTTAGGGTTAGGGTTAGGGTTAGGGTTAGGGTTAGGGTTAGGGTTAGGGTTAGGGTTAGGGTTAGGGTTAGGGTTAGGGTTAGGGTTAGGGTTAGGGTTAGGGTTAGGGTTAGGGTTAGGGTTAGGGTTAGGGTTAGGGTTAGGGTTAGGGTTAGGGTTAGGGTTAGGGTTAGGGTTAGGGTTAGGGTTAGGGTTAGGGTTAGGGTTAGGGTTAGGGTTAGGGTTAGGGTTAGGGTTAGGGTTAGGGTTAGGGTTAGGGTTAGGGTTAGGGTTAGGGTTAGGGTTAGGGTTAGGGTTAGGGTTAGGGTTAGGGTTAGGGTTAGGGTTAGGGTTAGGGTTAGGGTTAGGGTTAGGGTTAGGGTTAGGGTTAGGGTTAGGGTTAGGGTTAGGGTTAGGGTTAGGGTTAGGGTTAGGGTTAGGGTTAGGGTTAGGGTTAGGGTTAGGGTTAGGGTTAGGGTTAGGGTTAGGGTTAGGGTTAGGGTTAGGGTTAGGGTTAGGGTTAGGGTTAGGGTTAGGGTTAGGGTTAGGGTTAGGGTTAGGGTTAGGGTTAGGGTTAGGGTTAGGGTTAGGGTTAGGGTTAGGGTTAGGGTTAGGGTTAGGGTTAGGGTTAGGGTTAGGGTTAGGGTTAGGGTTAGGGTTAGGGTTAGGGTTAGGGTTAGGGTTAGGGTTAGGGTTAGGGTTAGGGTTAGGGTTAGGGTTAGGGTTAGGGTTAGGGTTAGGGTTAGGGTTAGGGTTAGGGTTAGGGTTAGGGTTAGGGTTAGGGTTAGGGTTAGGGTTAGGGTTAGGGTTAGGGTTAGGGTTAGGGTTAGGGTTAGGGTTAGGGTTAGGGTTAGGGTTAGGGTTAGGGTTAGGGTTAGGGTTAGGGTTAGGGTTAGGGTTAGGGTTAGGGTTAGGGTTAGGGTTAGGGTTAGGGTTAGGGTTAGGGTTAGGGTTAGGGTTAGGGTTAGGGTTAGGGTTAGGGTTAGGGTTAGGGTTAGGGTTAGGGTTAGGGTTAGGGTTAGGGTTAGGGTTAGGGTTAGGGTTAGGGTTAGGGTTAGGGTTAGGGTTAGGGTTAGGGTTAGGGTTAGGGTTAGGGTTAGGGTTAGGGTTAGGGTTAGGGTTAGGGTTAGGGTTAGGGTTAGGGTTAGGGTTAGGGTTAGGGTTAGGGTTAGGGTTAGGGTTAGGGTTAGGGTTAGGGTTAGGGTTAGGGTTAGGGTTAGGGTTAGGGTTAGGGTTAGGGTTAGGGTTAGGGTTAGGGTTAGGGTTAGGGTTAGGGTTAGGGTTAGGGTTAGGGTTAGGGTTAGGGTTAGGGTTAGGGTTAGGGTTAGGGTTAGGGTTAGGGTTAGGGTTAGGGTTAGGGTTAGGGTTAGGGTTAGGGTTAGGGTTAGGGTTAGGGTTAGGGTTAGGGTTAGGGTTAGGGTTAGGGTTAGGGTTAGGGTTAGGGTTAGGGTTAGGGTTAGGGTTAGGGTTAGGGTTAGGGTTAGGGTTAGGGTTAGGGTTAGGGTTAGGGTTAGGGTTAGGGTTAGGGTTAGGGTTAGGGTTAGGGTTAGGGTTAGGGTTAGGGTTAGGGTTAGGGTTAGGGTTAGGGTTAGGGTTAGGGTTAGGGTTAGGGTTAGGGTTAGGGTTAGGGTTAGGGTTAGGGTTAGGGTTAGGGTTAGGGTTAGGGTTAGGGTTAGGGTTAGGGTTAGGGTTAGGGTTAGGGTTAGGGTTAGGGTTAGGGTTAGGGTTAGGGTTAGGGTTAGGGTTAGGGTTAGGGTTAGGGTTAGGGTTAGGGTTAGGGTTAGGGTTAGGGTTAGGGTTAGGGTTAGGGTTAGGGTTAGGGTTAGGGTTAGGGTTAGGGTTAGGGTTAGGGTTAGGGTTAGGGTTAGGGTTAGGGTTAGGGTTAGGGTTAGGGTTAGGGTTAGGGTTAGGGTTAGGGTTAGGGTTAGGGTTAGGGTTAGGGTTAGGGTTAGGGTTAGGGTTAGGGTTAGGGTTAGGGTTAGGGTTAGGGTTAGGGTTAGGGTTAGGGTTAGGGTTAGGGTTAGGGTTAGGGTTAGGGTTAGGGTTAGGGTTAGGGTTAGGGTTAGGGTTAGGGTTAGGGTTAGGGTTAGGGTTAGGGTTAGGGTTAGGGTTAGGGTTAGGGTTAGGGTTAGGGTTAGGGTTAGGGTTAGGGTTAGGGTTAGGGTTAGGGTTAGGGTTAGGGTTAGGGTTAGGGTTAGGGTTAGGGTTAGGGTTAGGGTTAGGGTTAGGGTTAGGGTTAGGGTTAGGGTTAGGGTTAGGGTTAGGGTTAGGGTTAGGGTTAGGGTTAGGGTTAGGGTTAGGGTTAGGGTTAGGGTTAGGGTTAGGGTTAGGGTTAGGGTTAGGGTTAGGGTTAGGGTTAGGGTTAGGGTTAGGGTTAGGGTTAGGGTTAGGGTTAGGGTTAGGGTTAGGGTTAGGGTTAGGGTTAGGGTTAGGGTTAGGGTTAGGGTTAGGGTTAGGGTTAGGGTTAGGGTTAGGGTTAGGGTTAGGGTTAGGGTTAGGGTTAGGGTTAGGGTTAGGGTTAGGGTTAGGGTTAGGGTTAGGGTTAGGGTTAGGGTTAGGGTTAGGGTTAGGGTTAGGGTTAGGGTTAGGGTTAGGGTTAGGGTTAGGGTTAGGGTTAGGGTTAGGGTTAGGGTTAGGGTTAGGGTTAGGGTTAGGGTTAGGGTTAGGGTTAGGGTTAGGGTTAGGGTTAGGGTTAGGGTTAGGGTTAGGGTTAGGGTTAGGGTTAGGGTTAGGGTTAGGGTTAGGGTTAGGGTTAGGGTTAGGGTTAGGGTTAGGGTTAGGGTTAGGGTTAGGGTTAGGGTTAGGGTTAGGGTTAGGGTTAGGGTTAGGGTTAGGGTTAGGGTTAGGGTTAGGGTTAGGGTTAGGGTTAGGGTTAGGGTTAGGGTTAGGGTTAGGGTTAGGGTTAGGGTTAGGGTTAGGGTTAGGGTTAGGGTTAGGGTTAGGGTTAGGGTTAGGGTTAGGGTTAGGGTTAGGGTTAGGGTTAGGGTTAGGGTTAGGGTTAGGGTTAGGGTTAGGGTTAGGGTTAGGGTTAGGGTTAGGGTTAGGGTTAGGGTTAGGGTTAGGGTTAGGGTTAGGGTTAGGGTTAGGGTTAGGGTTAGGGTTAGGGTTAGGGTTAGGGTTAGGGTTAGGGTTAGGGTTAGGGTTAGGGTTAGGGTTAGGGTTAGGGTTAGGGTTAGGGTTAGGGTTAGGGTTAGGGTTAGGGTTAGGGTTAGGGTTAGGGTTAGGGTTAGGGTTAGGGTTAGGGTTAGGGTTAGGGTTAGGGTTAGGGTTAGGGTTAGGGTTAGGGTTAGGGTTAGGGTTAGGGTTAGGGTTAGGGTTAGGGTTAGGGTTAGGGTTAGGGTTAGGGTTAGGGTTAGGGTTAGGGTTAGGGTTAGGGTTAGGGTTAGGGTTAGGGTTAGGGTTAGGGTTAGGGTTAGGGTTAGGGTTAGGGTTAGGGTTAGGGTTAGGGTTAGGGTTAGGGTTAGGGTTAGGGTTAGGGTTAGGGTTAGGGTTAGGGTTAGGGTTAGGGTTAGGGTTAGGGTTAGGGTTAGGGTTAGGGTTAGGGTTAGGGTTAGGGTTAGGGTTAGGGTTAGGGTTAGGGTTAGGGTTAGGGTTAGGGTTAGGGTTAGGGTTAGGGTTAGGGTTAGGGTTAGGGTTAGGGTTAGGGTTAGGGTTAGGGTTAGGGTTAGGGTTAGGGTTAGGGTTAGGGTTAGGGTTAGGGTTAGGGTTAGGGTTAGGGTTAGGGTTAGGGTTAGGGTTAGGGTTAGGGTTAGGGTTAGGGTTAGGGTTAGGGTTAGGGTTAGGGTTAGGGTTAGGGTTAGGGTTAGGGTTAGGGTTAGGGTTAGGGTTAGGGTTAGGGTTAGGGTTAGGGTTAGGGTTAGGGTTAGGGTTAGGGTTAGGGTTAGGGTTAGGGTTAGGGTTAGGGTTAGGGTTAGGGTTAGGGTTAGGGTTAGGGTTAGGTTAGGGTTAGGGTTAGGGTTAGGGTTAGGGTTAGGGTTAGGGTTAGGGTTAGGGTTAGGGTTAGGGTTAGGGTTAGGGTTAGGGTTAGGGTTAGGGTTAGGGTTAGGGTTAGGGTTAGGGTTAGGGTTAGGGTTAGGGTTAGGGTTAGGGTTAGGGTTAGGGTTAGGGTTAGGGTTAGGGTTAGGGTTAGGGTTAGGGTTAGGGTTAGGGTTAGGGTTAGGGTTAGGGTTAGGGTTAGGGTTAGGGTTAGGGTTAGGGTTAGGGTTAGGGTTAGGGTTAGGGTTAGGGTTAGGGTTAGGGTTAGGGTTAGGGTTAGGGTTAGGGTTAGGGTTAGGGTTAGGGTTAGGGTTAGGGTTAGGGTTAGGGTTAGGGTTAGGGTTAGGGTTAGGGTTAGGGTTAGGGTTAGGGTTAGGGTTAGGGTTAGGGTTAGGGTTAGGGTTAGGGTTAGGGTTAGGGTTAGGGTTAGGGTTAGGGTTAGGGTTAGGGTTAGGGTTAGGGTTAGGGTTAGGGTTAGGGTTAGGGTTAGGGTTAGGGTTAGGGTTAGGGTTAGGGTTAGGGTTAGGGTTAGGGTTAGGGTTAGGGTTAGGGTTAGGGTTAGGGTTAGGGTTAGGGTTAGGGTTAGGGTTAGGGTTAGGGTTAGGGTTAGGGTTAGGGTTAGGGTTAGGGTTAGGGTTAGGGTTAGGGTTAGGGTTAGGGTTAGGGTTAGGGTTAGGGTTAGGGTTAGGGTTAGGGTTAGGGTTAGGGTTAGGGTTAGGGTTAGGGTTAGGGTTAGGGTTAGGGTTAGGGTTAGGGTTAGGGTTAGGGTTAGGGTTAGGGTTAGGGTTAGGGTTAGGGTTAGGGTTAGGGTTAGGGTTAGGGTTAGGGTTAGGGTTAGGGTTAGGGTTAGGGTTAGGGTTAGGGTTAGGGTTAGGGTTAGGGTTAGGGTTAGGGTTAGGGTTAGGGTTAGGGTTAGGGTTAGGGTTAGGGTTAGGGTTAGGGTTAGGGTTAGGGTTAGGGTTAGGGTTAGGGTTAGGGTTAGGGTTAGGGTTAGGGTTAGGGTTAGGGTTAGGGTTAGGGTTAGGGTTAGGGTTAGGGTTAGGGTTAGGGTTAGGGTTAGGGTTAGGGTTAGGGTTAGGGTTAGGGTTAGGGTTAGGGTTAGGGTTAGGGTTAGGGTTAGGGTTAGGGTTAGGGTTAGGGTTAGGGTTAGGGTTAGGGTTAGGGTTAGGGTTAGGGTTAGGGTTAGGGTTAGGGTTAGGGTTAGGGTTAGGGTTAGGGTTAGGGTTAGGGTTAGGGTTAGGGTTAGGGTTAGGGTTAGGGTTAGGGTTAGGGTTAGGGTTAGGGTTAGGGTTAGGGTTAGGGTTAGGGTTAGGGTTAGGGTTAGGGTTAGGGTTAGGGTTAGGGTTAGGGTTAGGGTTAGGGTTAGGGTTAGGGTTAGGGTTAGGGTTAGGGTTAGGGTTAGGGTTAGGGTTAGGGTTAGGGTTAGGGTTAGGGTTAGGGTTAGGGTTAGGGTTAGGGTTAGGGTTAGGGTTAGGGTTAGGGTTAGGGTTAGGGTTAGGGTTAGGGTTAGGGTTAGGGTTAGGGTTAGGGTTAGGGTTAGGGTTAGGGTTAGGGTTAGGGTTAGGGTTAGGGTTAGGGTTAGGGTTAGGGTTAGGGTTAGGGTTAGGGTTAGGGTTAGGGTTAGGGTTAGGGTTAGGGTTAGGGTTAGGGTTAGGGTTAGGGTTAGGGTTAGGGTTAGGGTTAGGGTTAGGGTTAGGGTTAGGGTTAGGGTTAGGGTTAGGGTTAGGGTTAGGGTTAGGGTTAGGGTTAGGGTTAGGGTTAGGGTTAGGGTTAGGGTTAGGGTTAGGGTTAGGGTTAGGGTTAGGGTTAGGGTTAGGGTTAGGGTTAGGGTTAGGGTTAGGGTTAGGGTTAGGGTTAGGGTTAGGGTTAGGGTTAGGGTTAGGGTTAGGGTTAGGGTTAGGGTTAGGGTTAGGGTTAGGGTTAGGGTTAGGGTTAGGGTTAGGGTTAGGGTTAGGGTTAGGGTTAGGGTTAGGGTTAGGGTTAGGGTTAGGGTTAGGGTTAGGGTTAGGGTTAGGGTTAGGGTTAGGGTTAGGGTTAGGGTTAGGGTTAGGGTTAGGGTTAGGGTTAGGGTTAGGGTTAGGGTTAGGGTTAGGGTTAGGGTTAGGGTTAGGGTTAGGGTTAGGGTTAGGGTTAGGGTTAGGGTTAGGGTTAGGGTTAGGGTTAGGGTTAGGGTTAGGGTTAGGGTTAGGGTTAGGGTTAGGGTTAGGGTTAGGGTTAGGGTTAGGGTTAGGGTTAGGGTTAGGGTTAGGGTTAGGGTTAGGGTTAGGGTTAGGGTTAGGGTTAGGGTTAGGGTTAGGGTTAGGGTTAGGGTTAGGGTTAGGGTTAGGGTTAGGGTTAGGGTTAGGGTTAGGGTTAGGGTTAGGGTTAGGGTTAGGGTTAGGGTTAGGGTTAGGGTTAGGGTTAGGGTTAGGGTTAGGGTTAGGGTTAGGGTTAGGGTTAGGGTTAGGGTTAGGGTTAGGGTTAGGGTTAGGGTTAGGGTTAGGGTTAGGGTTAGGGTTAGGGTTAGGGTTAGGGTTAGGGTTAGGGTTAGGGTTAGGGTTAGGGTTAGGGTTAGGGTTAGGGTTAGGGTTAGGGTTAGGGTTAGGGTTAGGGTTAGGGTTAGGGTTAGGGTTAGGGTTAGGGTTAGGGTTAGGGTTAGGGTTAGGGTTAGGGTTAGGGTTAGGGTTAGGGTTAGGGTTAGGGTTAGGGTTAGGGTTAGGGTTAGGGTTAGGGTTAGGGTTAGGGTTAGGGTTAGGGTTAGGGTTAGGGTTAGGGTTAGGGTTAGGGTTAGGGTTAGGGTTAGGGTTAGGGTTAGGGTTAGGGTTAGGGTTAGGGTTAGGGTTAGGGTTAGGGTTAGGGTTAGGGTTAGGGTTAGGGTTAGGGTTAGGGTTAGGGTTAGGGTTAGGGTTAGGGTTAGGGTTAGGGTTAGGGTTAGGGTTAGGGTTAGGGTTAGGGTTAGGGTTAGGGTTAGGGTTAGGGTTAGGGTTAGGGTTAGGGTTAGGGTTAGGGTTAGGGTTAGGGTTAGGGTTAGGGTTAGGGTTAGGGTTAGGGTTAGGGTTAGGGTTAGGGTTAGGGTTAGGGTTAGGGTTAGGGTTAGGGTTAGGGTTAGGGTTAGGGTTAGGGTTAGGGTTAGGGTTAGGGTTAGGGTTAGGGTTAGGGTTAGGGTTAGGGTTAGGGTTAGGGTTAGGGTTAGGGTTAGGGTTAGGGTTAGGGTTAGGGTTAGGGTTAGGGTTAGGGTTAGGGTTAGGGTTAGGGTTAGGGTTAGGGTTAGGGTTAGGGTTAGGGTTAGGGTTAGGGTTAGGGTTAGGGTTAGGGTTAGGGTTAGGGTTAGGGTTAGGGTTAGGGTTAGGGTTAGGGTTAGGGTTAGGGTTAGGGTTAGGGTTAGGGTTAGGGTTAGGGTTAGGGTTAGGGTTAGGGTTAGGGTTAGGGTTAGGGTTAGGGTTAGGGTTAGGGTTAGGGTTAGGGTTAGGGTTAGGGTTAGGGTTAGGGTTAGGGTTAGGGTTAGGGTTAGGGTTAGGGTTAGGGTTAGGGTTAGGGTTAGGGTTAGGGTTAGGGTTAGGGTTAGGGTTAGGGTTAGGGTTAGGGTTAGGGTTAGGGTTAGGGTTAGGGTTAGGGTTAGGGTTAGGGTTAGGGTTAGGGTTAGGGTTAGGGTTAGGGTTAGGGTTAGGGTTAGGGTTAGGGTTAGGGTTAGGGTTAGGGTTAGGGTTAGGGTTAGGGTTAGGGTTAGGGTTAGGGTTAGGGTTAGGGTTAGGGTTAGGGTTAGGGTTAGGGTTAGGGTTAGGGTTAGGGTTAGGGTTAGGGTTAGGGTTAGGGTTAGGGTTAGGGTTAGGGTTAGGGTTAGGGTTAGGGTTAGGGTTAGGGTTAGGGTTAGGGTTAGGGTTAGGGTTAGGGTTAGGGTTAGGGTTAGGGTTAGGGTTAGGGTTAGGGTTAGGGTTAGGGTTAGGGTTAGGGTTAGGGTTAGGGTTAGGGTTAGGGTTAGGGTTAGGGTTAGGGTTAGGGTTAGGGTTAGGGTTAGGGTTAGGGTTAGGGTTAGGGTTAGGGTTAGGGTTAGGGTTAGGGTTAGGGTTAGGGTTAGGGTTAGGGTTAGGGTTAGGGTTAGGGTTAGGGTTAGGGTTAGGGTTAGGGTTAGGGTTAGGGTTAGGGTTAGGGTTAGGGTTAGGGTTAGGGTTAGGGTTAGGGTTAGGGTTAGGGTTAGGGTTAGGGTTAGGGTTAGGGTTAGGGTTAGGGTTAGGGTTAGGGTTAGGGTTAGGGTTAGGGTTAGGGTTAGGGTTAGGGTTAGGGTTAGGGTTAGGGTTAGGGTTAGGGTTAGGGTTAGGGTTAGGGTTAGGGTTAGGGTTAGGGTTAGGGTTAGGGTTAGGGTTAGGGTTAGGGTTAGGGTTAGGGTTAGGGTTAGGGTTAGGGTTAGGGTTAGGGTTAGGGTTAGGGTTAGGGTTAGGGTTAGGGTTAGGGTTAGGGTTAGGGTTAGGGTTAGGGTTAGGGTTAGGGTTAGGGTTAGGGTTAGGGTTAGGGTTAGGGTTAGGGTTAGGGTTAGGGTTAGGGTTAGGGTTAGGGTTAGGGTTAGGGTTAGGGTTAGGGTTAGGGTTAGGGTTAGGGTTAGGGTTAGGGTTAGGGTTAGGGTTAGGGTTAGGGTTAGGGTTAGGGTTAGGGTTAGGGTTAGGGTTAGGGTTAGGGTTAGGGTTAGGGTTAGGGTTAGGGTTAGGGTTAGGGTTAGGGTTAGGGTTAGGGTTAGGGTTAGGGTTAGGGTTAGGGTTAGGGTTAGGGTTAGGGTTAGGGTTAGGGTTAGGGTTAGGGTTAGGGTTAGGGTTAGGGTTAGGGTTAGGGTTAGGGTTAGGGTTAGGGTTAGGGTTAGGGTTAGGGTTAGGGTTAGGGTTAGGGTTAGGGTTAGGGTTAGGGTTAGGGTTAGGGTTAGGGTTAGGGTTAGGGTTAGGGTTAGGGTTAGGGTTAGGGTTAGGGTTAGGGTTAGGGTTAGGGTTAGGGTTAGGGTTAGGGTTAGGGTTAGGGTTAGGGTTAGGGTTAGGGTTAGGGTTAGGGTTAGGGTTAGGGTTAGGGTTAGGGTTAGGGTTAGGGTTAGGGTTAGGGTTAGGGTTAGGGTTAGGGTTAGGGTTAGGGTTAGGGTTAGGGTTAGGGTTAGGGTTAGGGTTAGGGTTAGGGTTAGGGTTAGGGTTAGGGTTAGGGTTAGGGTTAGGGTTAGGGTTAGGGTTAGGGTTAGGGTTAGGGTTAGGGTTAGGGTTAGGGTTAGGGTTAGGGTTAGGGTTAGGGTTAGGGTTAGGGTTAGGGTTAGGGTTAGGGTTAGGGTTAGGGTTAGGGTTAGGGTTAGGGTTAGGGTTAGGGTTAGGGTTAGGGTTAGGGTTAGGGTTAGGGTTAGGGTTAGGGTTAGGGTTAGGGTTAGGGTTAGGGTTAGGGTTAGGGTTAGGGTTAGGGTTAGGGTTAGGGTTAGGGTTAGGGTTAGGGTTAGGGTTAGGGTTAGGGTTAGGGTTAGGGTTAGGGTTAGGGTTAGGGTTAGGGTTAGGGTTAGGGTTAGGGTTAGGGTTAGGGTTAGGGTTAGGGTTAGGGTTAGGGTTAGGGTTAGGGTTAGGGTTAGGGTTAGGGTTAGGGTTAGGGTTAGGGTTAGGGTTAGGGTTAGGGTTAGGGTTAGGGTTAGGGTTAGGGTTAGGGTTAGGGTTAGGGTTAGGGTTAGGGTTAGGGTTAGGGTTAGGGTTAGGGTTAGGGTTAGGGTTAGGGTTAGGGTTAGGGTTAGGGTTAGGGTTAGGGTTAGGGTTAGGGTTAGGGTTAGGGTTAGGGTTAGGGTTAGGGTTAGGGTTAGGGTTAGGGTTAGGGTTAGGGTTAGGGTTAGGGTTAGGGTTAGGGTTAGGGTTAGGGTTAGGGTTAGGGTTAGGGTTAGGGTTAGGGTTAGGGTTAGGGTTAGGGTTAGGGTTAGGGTTAGGGTTAGGGTTAGGGTTAGGGTTAGGGTTAGGGTTAGGGTTAGGGTTAGGGTTAGGGTTAGGGTTAGGGTTAGGGTTAGGGTTAGGGTTAGGGTTAGGGTTAGGGTTAGGGTTAGGGTTAGGGTTAGGGTTAGGGTTAGGGTTAGGGTTAGGGTTAGGGTTAGGGTTAGGGTTAGGGTTAGGGTTAGGGTTAGGGTTAGGGTTAGGGTTAGGGTTAGGGTTAGGGTTAGGGTTAGGGTTAGGGTTAGGGTTAGGGTTAGGGTTAGGGTTAGGGTTAGGGTTAGGGTTAGGGTTAGGGTTAGGGTTAGGGTTAGGGTTAGGGTTAGGGTTAGGGTTAGGGTTAGGGTTAGGGTTAGGGTTAGGGTTAGGGTTAGGGTTAGGGTTAGGGTTAGGGTTAGGGTTAGGGTTAGGGTTAGGGTTAGGGTTAGGGTTAGGGTTAGGGTTAGGGTTAGGGTTAGGGTTAGGGTTAGGGTTAGGGTTAGGGTTAGGGTTAGGGTTAGGGTTAGGGTTAGGGTTAGGGTTAGGGTTAGGGTTAGGGTTAGGGTTAGGGTTAGGGTTAGGGTTAGGGTTAGGGTTAGGGTTAGGGTTAGGGTTAGGGTTAGGGTTAGGGTTAGGGTTAGGGTTAGGGTTAGGGTTAGGGTTAGGGTTAGGGTTAGGGTTAGGGTTAGGGTTAGGGTTAGGGTTAGGGTTAGGGTTAGGGTTAGGGTTAGGGTTAGGGTTAGGGTTAGGGTTAGGGTTAGGGTTAGGGTTAGGGTTAGGGTTAGGGTTAGGGTTAGGGTTAGGGTTAGGGTTAGGGTTAGGGTTAGGGTTAGGGTTAGGGTTAGGGTTAGGGTTAGGGTTAGGGTTAGGGTTAGGGTTAGGGTTAGGGTTAGGGTTAGGGTTAGGGTTAGGGTTAGGGTTAGGGTTAGGGTTAGGGTTAGGGTTAGGGTTAGGGTTAGGGTTAGGGTTAGGGTTAGGGTTAGGGTTAGGGTTAGGGTTAGGGTTAGGGTTAGGGTTAGGGTTAGGGTTAGGGTTAGGGTTAGGGTTAGGGTTAGGGTTAGGGTTAGGGTTAGGGTTAGGGTTAGGGTTAGGGTTAGGGTTAGGGTTAGGGTTAGGGTTAGGGTTAGGGTTAGGGTTAGGGTTAGGGTTAGGGTTAGGGTTAGGGTTAGGGTTAGGGTTAGGGTTAGGGTTAGGGTTAGGGTTAGGGTTAGGGTTAGGGTTAGGGTTAGGGTTAGGGTTAGGGTTAGGGTTAGGGTTAGGGTTAGGGTTAGGGTTAGGGTTAGGGTTAGGGTTAGGGTTAGGGTTAGGGTTAGGGTTAGGGTTAGGGTTAGGGTTAGGGTTAGGGTTAGGGTTAGGGTTAGGGTTAGGGTTAGGGTTAGGGTTAGGGTTAGGGTTAGGGTTAGGGTTAGGGTTAGGGTTAGGGTTAGGGTTAGGGTTAGGGTTAGGGTTAGGGTTAGGGTTAGGGTTAGGGTTAGGGTTAGGGTTAGGGTTAGGGTTAGGGTTAGGGTTAGGGTTAGGGTTAGGGTTAGGGTTAGGGTTAGGGTTAGGGTTAGGGTTAGGGTTAGGGTTAGGGTTAGGGTTAGGGTTAGGGTTAGGGTTAGGGTTAGGGTTAGGGTTAGGGTTAGGGTTAGGGTTAGGGTTAGGGTTAGGGTTAGGGTTAGGGTTAGGGTTAGGGTTAGGGTTAGGGTTAGGGTTAGGGTTAGGGTTAGGGTTAGGGTTAGGGTTAGGGTTAGGGTTAGGGTTAGGGTTAGGGTTAGGGTTAGGGTTAGGGTTAGGGTTAGGGTTAGGGTTAGGGTTAGGGTTAGGGTTAGGGTTAGGGTTAGGGTTAGGGTTAGGGTTAGGGTTAGGGTTAGGGTTAGGGTTAGGGTTAGGGTTAGGGTTAGGGTTAGGGTTAGGGTTAGGGTTAGGGTTAGGGTTAGGGTTAGGGTTAGGGTTAGGGTTAGGGTTAGGGTTAGGGTTAGGGTTAGGGTTAGGGTTAGGGTTAGGGTTAGGGTTAGGGTTAGGGTTAGGGTTAGGGTTAGGGTTAGGGTTAGGGTTAGGGTTAGGGTTAGGGTTAGGGTTAGGGTTAGGGTTAGGGTTAGGGTTAGGGTTAGGGTTAGGGTTAGGGTTAGGGTTAGGGTTAGGGTTAGGGTTAGGGTTAGGGTTAGGGTTAGGGTTAGGGTTAGGGTTAGGGTTAGGGTTAGGGTTAGGGTTAGGGTTAGGGTTAGGGTTAGGGTTAGGGTTAGGGTTAGGGTTAGGGTTAGGGTTAGGGTTAGGGTTAGGGTTAGGGTTAGGGTTAGGGTTAGGGTTAGGGTTAGGGTTAGGGTTAGGGTTAGGGTTAGGGTTAGGGTTAGGGTTAGGGTTAGGGTTAGGGTTAGGGTTAGGGTTAGGGTTAGGGTTAGGGTTAGGGTTAGGGTTAGGGTTAGGGTTAGGGTTAGGGTTAGGGTTAGGGTTAGGGTTAGGGTTAGGGTTAGGGTTAGGGTTAGGGTTAGGGTTAGGGTTAGGGTTAGGGTTAGGGTTAGGGTTAGGGTTAGGGTTAGGGTTAGGGTTAGGGTTAGGGTTAGGGTTAGGGTTAGGGTTAGGGTTAGGGTTAGGGTTAGGGTTAGGGTTAGGGTTAGGGTTAGGGTTAGGGTTAGGGTTAGGGTTAGGGTTAGGGTTAGGGTTAGGGTTAGGGTTAGGGTTAGGGTTAGGGTTAGGGTTAGGGTTAGGGTTAGGGTTAGGGTTAGGGTTAGGGTTAGGGTTAGGGTTAGGGTTAGGGTTAGGGTTAGGGTTAGGGTTAGGGTTAGGGTTAGGGTTAGGGTTAGGGTTAGGGTTAGGGTTAGGGTTAGGGTTAGGGTTAGGGTTAGGGTTAGGGTTAGGGTTAGGGTTAGGGTTAGGGTTAGGGTTAGGGTTAGGGTTAGGGTTAGGGTTAGGGTTAGGGTTAGGGTTAGGGTTAGGGTTAGGGTTAGGGTTAGGGTTAGGGTTAGGGTTAGGGTTAGGGTTAGGGTTAGGGTTAGGGTTAGGGTTAGGGTTAGGGTTAGGGTTAGGGTTAGGGTTAGGGTTAGGGTTAGGGTTAGGGTTAGGGTTAGGGTTAGGGTTAGGGTTAGGGTTAGGGTTAGGGTTAGGGTTAGGGTTAGGGTTAGGGTTAGGGTTAGGGTTAGGGTTAGGGTTAGGGTTAGGGTTAGGGTTAGGGTTAGGGTTAGGGTTAGGGTTAGGGTTAGGGTTAGGGTTAGGGTTAGGGTTAGGGTTAGGGTTAGGGTTAGGGTTAGGGTTAGGGTTAGGGTTAGGGTTAGGGTTAGGGTTAGGGTTAGGGTTAGGGTTAGGGTTAGGGTTAGGGTTAGGGTTAGGGTTAGGGTTAGGGTTAGGGTTAGGGTTAGGGTTAGGGTTAGGGTTAGGGTTAGGGTTAGGGTTAGGGTTAGGGTAGGGTTAGGGTTAGGGTTAGGGTTAGGGTTAGGGTTAGGGTTAGGGTTAGGGTTAGGGTTAGGGTTAGGGTTAGGGTTAGGGTTAGGGTTAGGGTTAGGGTTAGGGTTAGGGTTAGGGTTAGGGTTAGGGTTAGGGTTAGGGTTAGGGTTAGGGTTAGGGTTAGGGTTAGGGTTAGGGTTAGGGTTAGGGTTAGGGTTAGGGTTAGGGTTAGGGTTAGGGTTAGGGTTAGGGTTAGGGTTAGGGTTAGGGTTAGGGTTAGGGTTAGGGTTAGGGTTAGGGTTAGGGTTAGGGTTAGGGTTAGGGTTAGGGTTAGGGTTAGGGTTAGGGTTAGGGTTAGGGTTAGGGTTAGGGTTAGGGTTAGGGTTAGGGTTAGGGTTAGGGTTAGGGTTAGGGTTAGGGTTAGGGTTAGGGTTAGGGTTAGGGTTAGGGTTAGGGTTAGGGTTAGGGTTAGGGTTAGGGTTAGGGTTAGGGTTAGGGTTAGGGTTAGGGTTAGGGTTAGGGTTAGGGTTAGGGTTAGGGTTAGGGTTAGGGTTAGGGTTAGGGTTAGGGTTAGGGTTAGGGTTAGGGTTAGGGTTAGGGTTAGGGTTAGGGTTAGGGTTAGGGTTAGGGTTAGGGTTAGGGTTAGGGTTAGGGTTAGGGTTAGGGTTAGGGTTAGGGTTAGGGTTAGGGTTAGGGTTAGGGTTAGGGTTAGGGTTAGGGTTAGGGTTAGGGTTAGGGTTAGGGTTAGGGTTAGGGTTAGGGTTAGGGTTAGGGTTAGGGTTAGGGTTAGGGTTAGGGTTAGGGTTAGGGTTAGGGTTAGGGTTAGGGTTAGGGTTAGGGTTAGGGTTAGGGTTAGGGTTAGGGTTAGGGTTAGGGTTAGGGTTAGGGTTAGGGTTAGGGTTAGGGTTAGGGTTAGGGTTAGGGTTAGGGTTAGGGTTAGGGTAGGGTTAGGGTTAGGGTTAGGGTTAGGGTTAGGGTTAGGGTTAGGGTTAGGGTTAGGGTTAGGGTTAGGGTTAGGGTTAGGGTTAGGGTTAGGGTTAGGGTTAGGGTTAGGGTTAGGGTTAGGGTTAGGTTA